>NC_085992.1:28557124-28674624 GCF_030014385.1 Trichomycterus rosablanca | reverse complement strand
CGTCTGACTCCAGATCAGAAGGTTGCGTGTTCAAATCACGTCGGGGTCAATCTTTGACTTGTCACAATGTAAATGCTGCCCTCTTACGTGTTTAGTTTTTTATTGCTCTTCAGAAGTCTTGGTAGTTTACAAAAGCTTTGAAACTGCTTAATTAGGTTACATCCATTTAATGCAAACAGCTCTGGACCAAAGTGTTTCCTTTGCAAACCAAGTATCACAAAGGCCAATTGCCTCAAGTGACTACTAAATAGAATGACACCCAAACAGGGACTTGAAGCTTGGACCCTCAGATTAAAAGTCTGATGCTCTACCGACTGAGCTATCCGGGCTTCAACTGCTGCCAAATTTTGAATTTAAAGAAGCTCAGAGTTCTTTAATATTATTAGGTGTCTGCTATCACATGGCTCTTCGGAAGTCTGGGCAGTTTACCAAAGCTTTGAAACTGGCTTTGCCAAAGGTCATTGTGAATTAAAAGACCTTGTGGCGCAACGGTAGCGCGTCTGACTCCAGATCAGAAGGTTGCGTGTTCAAATCACGTCAGGGTCAACCTTTGACTTGTCACAATGTAAATGCATTGTGTAAATGCAAAACTCTTACGTGTTTTGTTTTTTATTGCTCTTCAGAAGTCTTGGTAGTTTACAAAAGCTTTAAAACTGCTTAATTAGGTTACATCCATTTAATGCAAACAGCTCTGGACCAAAGTGTTTCCTTTGCAAACCAAGTATCACAAAGGCCAATTGCCTCAAGTGACTACTAAATAGAATGGGAGAACGCCCGAACAGGGACTTGAACCCTGGACCCTCAGATTAAAAGTCTGATGCTCTACCGACTGAGCTATCCGGGCTTCAACTGCTGCCACATTTAAAGAATTTAAAGAAGCTCAGAGTTCCTTTTTATTATTAGGCCGTTGCTATGTCATCGCTCTTCGGAAGTCTGGGCAGTTTACCAAAGCTTTGAAACTGGCTTTGCCAAAGGTCATTGTGAATTAAAAGACCTTGTGGCGCAACGGTAGCGTGTCTGACTCCAGATCAGAAGGTTGCGTGTTCAAATCACGTCAGGGTCAACCTTTGACTTGTCACAATGTAAATGCATTGTGTAAATGCAAAACTCTTACGTGTTTTGTTTTTTATTGCTCTTCAGAAGTCTTGGTAGTTTACAAAAGCTTTAAAACTGCTTAATTAGGTTACATCCATTTAATGCAAACAGCTCTGGACCAAAGTGTTTCCTTTGCAAACCAAGTATCACAAAGGCCAATTGCCTCAAGTGACTACTAAATAGAATGGAAGAACGCCCGAACAGGGACTTGAACCCTGGACCCTCAGATTAAAAGTCTGATGCTCTACCGACTGAGCTATTCGGGCTTCAACTGCTGCCACATTTCGAATTTAGAGAAGCTCAGAGTTCCTTATTATTATAAGGCCGTTGCTATCTCATGGCTCTTCGGAAGTCTGGGCAGTTTACCAAAGCTTTAAAACTGGGCTGGCAAATGAATTAATCCGCAGCCTGATGTTAAGATTGGAGACTGACTCTACAAAGGTTTAAGACGACAAGTTCAATTAAGTTACTTGTGTAGCTACGCAAACAGCACTGTACCAAGGGGGTTTCTTTGCAAAGCAACTCTCAGGACTTTGAAACTGGCTTTGCCAATGGTCATTGTACCTTAAGAGACCTCGTGGCGCAACGGTAGCGCGTCTGACTCCAGATCAGAAGGTTGCGTGTTCAAATCACGTCAGGGTCAACCTTTGACTTGTCACAATGTAAATGCATTGTGTAAATGCAAAACTCTTACGTGTTTTGTTTTTTATTGCTCTTCAGAAGCTAAACCTAAAGTGACTCCGAAGCTTTGAAACTGGCTTTGCCAATGGTCATTGTGAATTAAAAAAATTTGTGGCGCAATGGTAGCGCGTCTGACTCCAGATCAGAAGGTTGCGTGTTCAAATCATGTCGGTGTCAACCTTTGACTTGTCACAATGTAAATGCTGCCCTCTTATGTGTTTTGTTTTTTATTGCTCTTCAGAAGTCTTGGTAGTTTACAAAAGCTTTAAAACTGCTTAATTAGGTTACATCCATTTAATGCAAACAGCTCTGGACCAAAGTGTTTCCTTTGCAAACCAAGTATCACAAAGGCCAATTGCCTCAAGTGACTACTAAATAGAATGGGAGAACGCCCGAACAGGGACTTGAACCCTGGACCCTCAGATTAAAAGTCTGATGCTCTACCGACTGAGCTACCCGTGCTTCAACTGCTGCCACATTTAAAGAATTTAAAGAAGCTCAGAGTTCCTTTTTATTATTAGGCCGTTGCTATGTCATCGCTCTTCGGAAGTCTGGGCAGTTTACCAAAGCTTTGAAACTGGCTTTGCCAAAGGTCATTGTGAATTAAAAGACCTTGTGGCGCAACGGTAGCGTGTCTGACTCCAGATCAGAAGGTTGCGTGTTCAAATCACGTCAGGGTCAACCTTTGACTTGTCACAATGTAAATGCATTGTGTAAATGCAAAACTCTTACGTGTTTTGTTTTTTATTGCTCTTCAGAAGTCTTGGTAGTTTACAAAAGCTTTAAAACTGCTTAATTAGGTTACATCCATTTAATGCAAACAGCTCTGGACCAAAGTGTTTCCTTTGCAAACCAAGTATCACAAAGGCCAATTGCCTCAAGTGACTACTAATAGAATGGGAGAACGCCCGAACAGGGACTTGAACCCTGGACCCTCAGATTAAAAGTCTGATGCTCTACCGACTGAGCTATCCGGGCTTCAACTGCTGCCACATTTTGAATTTAAAGAAGCTCAGAGTTCTTTATTATTATTAGGTGTCTGCTATCACATGGCTCTTCAGAAGTCTAGGTAGTTTTCCGAAGCTTTGAAACTGGCTTTGCCAATGGTCATTGTGAATTAAAAAAATTTGTGGCGCAATGGTAGCGCGTCTGACTCCAGATCAGAAGGTTGCGTGTTCAAATCATGTCGGTGTCAACCTTTGACTTGTCACAATGTAAATGCTGCCCTCTTATGTGTTTTGTTTTTTATTGCTCTTCAGAAGTCTTGGTAGTTTACAAAAGCTTTGAAACTGCTTAATTAGGTTACATCCATTTAATGCAAACAGCTCTGGACCAAAGTGTTTCCTTTGCAAACCAAGTATCACAAAGGCCAATTGCCTCAAGTGACTACTAAATAGAATGGAAGAACGCCCGAACAGGGACTTGAACCCTGGACCCTCAGATTAAAAGTCTGATGCTCTACCGACTGAGCTATTCGGGCTTCAACTGCTGCCACATTTTGAATTTAGAGAAGCTCAGAGTTCCTTATTATTATAAGGCCGTTGCTATCTCATGGCTCTTCGGAAGTCTGGGCAGTTTACCAAAGCTTTAAAACTGGGCTGGCAAATGAATTAATCCGCAGCCTGATGTTAAGATTGGAGACTGACTCTACAAAGGTTTAAGACGACAAGTTCAATTAAGTTACTTGTGTAGCTACGCAAACAGCACTGTACCAAGGGGTTTTCTTTGCAAAGCAACTCTCAGGACTTTGAAACTGGCTTTGCCAATGGTCATTGTACCTTAAGAGACCTCGTGGCGCAACGGTAGCGCGTCTGACTCCAGATCAGAAGGTTGCGTGTTCAAATCACGTCGGGGTCAATCTTTGACTTGTCACAATGTAAATGCTGCCCTCTTACGTGTTTAGTTTTTTATTGCTCTTCAGAAGTCTTGGTAGTTTACAAAAGCTTTGAAACTGCTTAATTAGGTTACATCCATTTAATGCAAACAGCTCTGGACCAAAGTGTTTCCTTTGCAAACCAAGTATCACAAAGGCCAATTGCCTCAAGTGACTACTAAATAGAATGACACCCAAACAGGGACTTGAAGCTTGGACCCTCAGATTAAAAGTCTGATGCTCTACCGACTGAGCTATCCGGGCTTCAACTGCTGCCAAATTTTGAATTTAAAGAAGCTCAGAGTTCTTTAATATTATTAGGTGTCTGCTATCACATGGCTCTTCGGAAGTCTGGGCAGTTTACCAAAGCTTTGAAACTGGCTTTGCCAAAGGTCATTGTGAATTAAAAGACCTTGTGGCGCAACGGTAGCGCGTCTGACTCCAGATCAGAAGGTTGCGTGTTCAAATCACGTCAGGGTCAACCTTTGACTTGTCACAATGTAAATGCATTGTGTAAATGCAAAACTCTTACGTGTTTTGTTTTTTATTGCTCTTCAGAAGTCTTGGTAGTTTACAAAAGCTTTAAAACTGCTTAATTAGGTTACATCCATTTAATGCAAACAGCTCTGGACCAAAGTGTTTCCTTTGCAAACCAAGTATCACAAAGGCCAATTGCCTCAAGTGACTACTAAATAGAATGGGAGAACGCCCGAACAGGGACTTGAACCCTGGACCCTCAGATTAAAAGTCTGATGCTCTACCGACTGAGCTATCCGGGCTTCAACTGCTGCCACATTTAAAGAATTTAAAGAAGCTCAGAGTTCCTTTTTATTATTAGGCCGTTGCTATGTCATCGCTCTTCGGAAGTGTGGGCAGTTTACCAAAGCTTTGAAACTGGCTTTGCCAAAGGTCATTGTGAATTAAAAGACCTTGTGGCGCAACGGTAGCGTGTCTGACTCCAGATCAGAAGGTTGCGTGTTCAAATCACGTCAGGGTCAACCTTTGACTTGTCACAATGTAAATGCATTGTGTAAATGCAAAACTCTTACGTGTTTTGTTTTTTATTGCTCTTCAGAAGTCTTGGTAGTTTACAAAAGCTTTAAAACTGCTTAATTAGGTTACATCCATTTAATGCAAACAGCTCTGGACCAAAGTGTTTCCTTTGCAAACCAAGTATCACAAAGGCCAATTGCCTCAAGTGACTACTAAATAGAATGGAAGAACGCCCGAACAGGGACTTGAACCCTGGACCCTCAGATTAAAAGTCTGATGCTCTACCGACTGAGCTATTCGGGCTTCAACTGCTGCCACATTTTGAATTTAGAGAAGCTCAGAGTTCCTTATTATTATAAGGCCGTTGCTATCTCATGGCTCTTCGGAAGTCTGGGCAGTTTACCAAAGCTTTAAAACTGGGCTGGCAAATGAATTAATCCGCAGCCTGATGTTAAGATTGGAGACTGACTCTACAAAGGTTTAAGACGACAAGTTCAATTAAGTTACTTGTGTAGCTACGCAAACAGCACTGTACCAAGGGGTTTTCTTTGCAAAGCAACTCTCAGGACTTTGAAACTGGCTTTGCCAATGGTCATTGTACCTTAAGAGACCTCGTGGCGCAACGGTAGCGCGTCTGACTCCAGATCAGAAGGTTGCGTGTTCAAATCACGTCGGGGTCAATCTTTGACTTGTCACAATGTAAATGCTGCCCTCTTACGTGTTTAGTTTTTTATTGCTCTTCAGAAGTCTTGGTAGTTTACAAAAGCTTTGAAACTGCTTAATTAGGTTACATCCATTTAATGCAAACAGCTCTGGACCAAAGTGTTTCCTTTGCAAACCAAGTATCACAAAGGCCAATTGCCTCAAGTGACTACTAAATAGAATGACACCCAAACAGGGACTTGAAGCTTGGACCCTCAGATTAAAAGTCTGATGCTCTACCGACTGAGCTATCCGGGCTTCAACTGCTGCCAAATTTTGAATTTAAAGAAGCTCAGAGTTCTTTAATATTATTAGGTGTCTGCTATCACATGGCTCTTCGGAAGTCTGGGCAGTTTACCAAAGCTTTGAAACTGGCTTTGCCAAAGGTCATTGTGAATTAAAAGACCTTGTGGCGCAACGGTAGCGCGTCTGACTCCAGATCAGAAGGTTGCGTGTTCAAATCACGTCAGGGTCAACCTTTGACTTGTCACAATGTAAATGCATTGTGTAAATGCAAAACTCTTACGTGTTTTGTTTTTTATTGCTCTTCAGAAGTCTTGGTAGTTTACAAAAGCTTTAAAACTGCTTAATTAGGTTACATCCATTTAATGCAAACAGCTCTGGACCAAAGTGTTTCCTTTGCAAACCAAGTATCACAAAGGCCAATTGCCTCAAGTGACTACTAAATAGAATGGGAGAACACCCGAACAGGGACTTGAACCCTGGACCCTCAGATTAAAAGTCTGATGCTCTACCGACTGAGCTATCCGGGCTTCAACTGCTGCCACATTTTGAATTTAGAGAAGCTCAGAGTTCTTTATTATTATTAGGTGTCTGCTATCACATGGCTCTTCAGAAGTCTAGGTAGTTTTCCGAAGCTTTGAAACTGGCTTTGCCAATGGTCATTGTGAATTAAAAAAATTTGTGGCACAATGGTAGCGCGTCTGACTCCAGATCAGAAGGTTGCGTGTTCAAATCATGTCGGTGTCAACCTTTGACTTGTCACAATGTAAATGCTGCCCTCTTATGTGTTTTGTTTTTTATTGCTCTTCAGAAGTCTTGGTAGTTTACAAAAGCTTTGAAACTGCTTAATTAGGTTACATCCATTTAATGCAAACAGCTCTGGACCAAAGTGTTTCCTTTGCAAACCAAGTATCACAAAGGCCAATTGCCTCAAGTGACTACTAAATAGAATGGAAGAACGCCCGAACAGGGACTTGAACCCTGGACCCTCAGATTAAAAGTCTGATGCTCTACCGACTGAGCTATTCGGGCTTCAACTGCTGCCACATTTTGAATTTAGAGAAGCTCAGAGTTCCTTATTATTATAAGGCCGTTGCTATCTCATGGCTCTTCGGAAGTCTGGGCAGTTTACCAAAGCTTTAAAACTGGGCTGGCAAATGAATTAATCCGCAGCCTGATGTTAAGATTGGAGACTGACTCTACAAAGGTTTAAGACGACAAGTTCAATTAAGTTACTTGTGTAGCTACGCAAACAGCACTGTACCAAGGGGTTTTCTTTGCAAAGCAACTCTCAGGACTTTGAAACTGGCTTTGCCAATGGTCATTGTACCTTAAGAGACCTCGTGGCGCAACTGTAGCGCGTCTGACTCCAGATCAGAAGGTTGCGTGTTCAAATCACGTCGGGGTCAATCTTTGACTTGTCACAATGTAAATGCTGCCATCTTACGTGTTTAGTTTTTTATTGCTCTTCAGAAGTCTTGGTAGTTTACAAAAGCTTTGAAACTGCTTAATTAGGTTACATCCATTTAATGTAAACAGCTCTGGACCAAAGTGTTTCCTTTGCAAACCAAGTATCACAAAGGCCAATTGCCTCAAGTGACTACTAAATAGAATGACACCCAAACAGGGACTTGAAGCTTGGACCCTCAGATTAAAAGTCTGATGCTCTACCGACTGAGCTATCCAGGCTTCAACTGCTGCCAAATTTTGAATTTAAAGAAGCTCAGAGTTCTTTAATATTATTAGGTGTCTGCTATCACATGGCTCTTCGGAAGTCTGGGCAGTTTACCAAAGCTTTGAAACTGGCTTTGCCAAAGGTCATTGTGAATTAAAAGACCTTGTGGCGCAACGGTAGCGCGTCTGACTCCAGATCAGAAGGTTGCGTGTTCAAATCACGTCAGGGTCAACCTTTGACTTGTCACAATGTAAATGCATTGTGTAAATGCGAAACTCTTACGTGTTTTGTTTTTTATTGCTCTTCAGAAGTCTTGGTAGTTTACAAAAGCTTTAAAACTGCTTAATTAGGTTACATCCATTTAATGCAAACAGCTCTGGACCAAAGTGTTTCCTTTGCAAACCAAGTATCACAAAGGCCAATTGCCTCAAGTGACTACTAAATAGAATGGGAGAACGCCCGAACAGGGACTTGAACCCTGGACCCTCAGATTAAAAGTCTGATGCTCTACCGACTGAGCTATCCGGGCTTCAACTGCTGCCACATTTTGAATTTAAAGAAGCTCAGAGTTCTTTATTATTATTAGGTGTCTGCTATCACATGGCTCTTCAGAAGTCTAGGTAGTTTTCCGAAGCTTTGAAACTGGCTTTGCCAATGGTCATTGTGAATTAAAAAAATTTGTGGCGCAATGGTAGCGCGTCTGACTCCAGATCAGAAGGTTGCGTGTTCAAATCATGTCGGTGTCAACCTTTGACTTGTCACAATGTAAATGCTGCCCTCTTATGTGTTTTGTTTTTTATTGCTCTTCAGAAGTCTTGGTAGTTTACAAAAGCTTTGAAACTGCTTAATTAGGTTACATCCATTTAATGCAAACAGCTCTGGACCAAAGTGTTTCCTTTGCAAACCAAGTATCACAAAGGCCAATTGCCTCAAGTGACTACTAAATAGAATGGAAGAACGCCCGAACAGGGACTTGAACCCTGGACCCTCAGATTAAAAGTCTGATGCTCTACCGACTGAGCTATTCGGGCTTCAACTGCTGCCACATTTTGAATTTAGAGAAGCTCAGAGTTCCTTATTATTATAAGGCCGTTGCTATCTCATGGCTCTTCGGAAGTCTGGGCAGTTTACCAAAGCTTTAAAACTGGGCTGGCAAATGAATTAATCCGCAGCCTGATGTTAAGATTGGAGACTGACTCTACAAAGGTTTAAGACGACAAGTTCAATTAAGTTACTTGTGTAGCTACGCAAACAGCACTGTACCAAAGGGTTTTCTTTGCAAAGCAACTCTCAGGACTTTGAAACTGGCTTTGCCAATGGTCATTGTACCTTAAGAGACCTCGTGGCGCAACGGTAGCGCGTCTGACTCCAGATCAGAAGGTTGCGTGTTCAAATCACGTCGGGGTCAATCTTTGACTTGTCACAATGTAAATGCTGCCCTCTTACGTGTTTAGTTTTTTATTGCTCTTCAGAAGTCTTGGTAGTTTACAAAAGCTTTGAAACTGCTTAATTAGGTTACATCCATTTAATGCAAACAGCTCTGGACCAAAGTGTTTCCTTTGCAAACCAAGTATCACAAAGGCCAATTGCCTCAAGTGACTACTAAATAGAATGACACCCAAACAGGGACTTGAAGCTTGGACCCTCAGATTAAAAGTCTGATGCTCTACCGACTGAGCTATCCAGGCTTCAACTGTTGCCAAATTTTGAATTTAAAGAAGCTCAGAGTTCTTTAATATTATTAGGTGTCTGCTATCACATGGCTCTTCGGAAGTCTGGGCAGTTTACCAAAGCTTTGAAACTGGCTTTGCCAAAGGTCATTGTGAATTAAAAGACCTTGTGGCGCAACGGTAGCGCGTCTGACTCCAGATCAGAAGGTTGCGTGTTCAAATCACGTCAGGGTCAACCTTTGACTTGTCACAATGTAAATGCATTGTGTAAATGCGAAACTCTTACGTGTTTTGTTTTTTATTGCTCTTCAGAAGTCTTGGTAGTTTACAAAAGCTTTAAAACTGCTTAATTAGGTTACATCCATTTAATGCAAACAGCTCTGGACCAAAGTGTTTCCTTTGCAAACCAAGTATCACAAAGGCCAATTGCCTCAAGTGCTAAATAGAATGGGAGAACGCCCGAACAGGGACTTGAACCCTGGACCCTCAGATTAAAAGTCTGATGCTCTACCGACTGAGCTATCCGGGCTTCAACTGCTGCCACATTTTGAATTTAAAGAAGCTCAGAGTTCTTTATTATTATTAGGTGTCTGCTATCACATGGCTCTTCAGAAGTCTAGGTAGTTTTCCGAAGCTTTGAAACTGGCTTTGCCAATGGTCATTGTGAATTAAAAAAATTTGTGGCGCAATGGTAGCGCGTCTGACTCCAGATCAGAAGGTTGCGTGTTCAAATCATGTCGGTGTCAACCTTTGACTTGTCACAATGTAAATGCTGCCCTCTTATGTGTTTTGTTTTTTATTGCTCTTCAGAAGTCTTGGTAGTTTACAAAAGCTTTGAAACTGCTTAATTAGGTTACATCCATTTAATGCAAACAGCTCTGGACCAAAGTGTTTCCTTTGCAAACCAAGTATCACAAAGGCCAATTGCCTCAAGTGACTACTAAATAGAATGGAAGAACGCCCGAACAGGGACTTGAACCCTGGACCCTCAGATTAAAAGTCTGATGCTCTACCGACTGAGCTATTCGGGCTTCAACTGCTGCCACATTTTGAATTTAGAGAAGCTCAGAGTTCCTTATTATTATAAGGCCGTTGCTATCTCATGGCTCTTCGGAAGTCTGGGCAGTTTACCAAAGCTTTAAAACTGGGCTGGCAAATGAATTAATCCGCAGCCTGATGTTAAGATTGGAGACTGACTCTACAAAGGTTTAAGACGACAAGTTCAATTAAGTTACTTGTGTAGCTACGCAAACAGCACTGTACCAAAGGGTTTTCTTTGCAAAGCAACTCTCAGGACTTTGAAACTGGCTTTGCCAATGGTCATTGTACCTTAAGAGACCTCGTGGCGCAACGGTAGCGCGTCTGACTCCAGATCAGAAGGTTGCGTGTTCAAATCACGTAGGGGTCAATCTTTGACTTGTCACAATGTAAATGCTGCCCTCTTACGTGTTTAGTTTTTTATTGCTCTTCAGAAGTCTTGGTAGTTTACAAAAGCTTTGAAACTGCTTAATTAGGTTACATCCATTTAATGCAAACAGCTCTGGACCAAAGTGTTTCCTTTGCAAACCAAGTATCACAAAGGCCAATTGCCTCAAGTGACTACTAAATAGAATGGAAGAACGCCCGAATAGGGACTTGAACCCTGGACCCTCAGATTAAAAGTCTGATGCTCTACCGACTGAGCTATCCGGGCTTCAACTGCGGCCACATTTTGAATTTAAAGAAGCTCAGAGTTCTTTATTATTATTAGGTGTCTGCTATCACATGGCTCTTCAGAAGTCTAGGTAGTTTTCCGAAGCTTTGAAACTGGCTTTGCCAATGGTCATTATGAATTAAAAAACCTTGTGGCGCACCGGTAGCGCGTCTGACTCCAGATCAGAAGGTTGCGTGTTCAAATCATGTCGGTGTCAACCTTTGACTTGTCACAATGTAAATGCTGCACTCTTATGTGTTTTGTTTTTTATTGCTCTTCAGAAGTCTTGGTAGTTTACAAAAGCTTTGAAACTGCTTAATTAGGTTACATCCATTTAATGCAAACAGCTCTGGACCAAAGTGTTTCCTTTGCAAACCAAGTATCACAAAGGCCAATTGCCTCAAGTGACTACTAAATAGAATGGAAAAACGCCCGAACAGGGACTTGAACCCTGGACCCTCAGATTAAAAGTCTGATGCTCTACCGACTGAGCTATCCGGGCTTCAACTGCTGCCAAATTTTGAATTTAAAGAAGCTCAGAGTTCTTTATTATTATTAGGTGTCTGCTATCACATGGCTCTTCAGAAGTCTAGGTAGTTTTCCGAAGCTTTGAAACTGGCTTTGCCAATGGTCATTGTACCTTAAGAGACCTTGTGGCGCAACGGTAGCGCGTCTGACTCCAGATCAGAAGGTTGCGTGTTCAAATCACGCCGGGGTCAATCTTTGACTTGTCACAATGTAAATGCTACCCTCTTACGTGTTTAGTTCTTTATTGCTCTTCAGAAGTCTTGGTAGTTTACAAAAGCTTTAAAACTGCTTAATTAGGTTACATCCATTTAATGTAAACAGCTCTGGACCAAAGTGTTTCCTTTGCAAACCAAGTATCACAAAGGCCAATTGCCTCAAGTGACTACTAAATAGAATGACACCCAAACAGGGACTTGAAGCTTGGACCCTCAGATTAAAAGTCTGATGCTCTACCGACTGAGCTTTCCGGGCTTCAACTGCTGCCAAATTTTGAATTTAAAGAAGCTCAGAGTTCTTTAATATTATTAGGTGTCTGCTATCACATGGCTCTTCGGAAGTCTGGGCAGTTTACCAAAGCTTTGAAACTGGCTTTGCCAAAGGTCATTGTGAATTAAAAGACCTTGTGGTGCAACGGTAGCGCGTCTGACTCCAGATCAGAAGGTTGCGTGTTCAAATCACGTCAGGGTCAACCTTTGACTTGTCACAATGTAAATGCATTGTGTAAATGCAAAACTCTTACGTGTTTTGTTTTTTATTGCTCTTCAGAAGTCAGAAGTTCTTTATTATTATTAGGTGTCTGCTATCACTTGGCTCTTCAGAAGTCTAGGTAGTTTTCCGAAGCTTTGTGAGCACTGTGAATTAAAAAACCTTGTGGCGCACCGGTAGCGCGTCTGACTCCCGATCAGAAGGTTGCGTGTTCAAATCATGTCGGTGTCAACCTTTGACTTGTCACAATGTAAATGCTGCCCTCTTATGTGTTTTGTTTTTTATTGCTCTTCAGAAGTCTTGGTAGTTTACAAAAGCTTTGAAACTGCTTAATTAGGTTACATCCATTTAATGCAAACAGCTCTGGACCAAAGTGTTTCCTTTGCAAACCAAGTATCACAAAGGCCAATTGCCTCAAGTGACTACTAAATAGAATGGAAGAACACCCGAACAGGGACTTGAACCCTGGACCCTCAGATTAAAAGTCTGATGCTCTACCGACTGAGCTATCCGGGCTTCAACTGCTGCCACATTTTGAATCTGGAGAAGCTCAGAGTTCCTTATTATTATAAGGCCGTTGCTATCTCATGGCTCTTCGGAAGTCTGGGCAGTTTACCAAAGCTTTAAAACTGGGCTGGCAAATGAATTAATCCGCAGCCTGATGTTAAGATTGGAGACTGACTCTACAAAGGTTTAAGACGACAAGTTCAATTAAGTTACTTGTGTAGCTACGCAAACAGCACTGTACCAAGGGGTTTTCTTTGCAAAGCAACTCTCAGGACTTTGAAACTGGCTTTGCCAATGGTCAGTGTACCTTAAGAGACCTCGTGGTGCAACGGTAGTGCGTCTGACTCCAGATCAGAAGGTTGCGTGTTCAAATCACGTCGGGGTCAATCTTTGACTTGTCACAATGTAAATGCTGCTCTCTTACGTGTTTAGTTTTTTATTGCTCTTCAGAAGTCTTGGTAGTTTACAAAAGCTTTGAAACTGCTTAATTAGGTTACATCCATCTAATGTAAAAAGCTCTGGACCAAAGTGTTTCCTTTGCAAACCAAGTATCACAAAGGCCAATTGCCTCAAGTGACTACTAAATAGAATGACACCCAAACAGGGACTTGAAGCTTGGACCCTCAGATTAAAAGTCTGATGCTCTACCGACTGAGCTATCCGGGCTTCAACTGCTGCCAAATTTTGAATTTAGAGAAGCTCAGAGTTCTTCATTATTATTAGGTGTCTGCTATCTCATGGCTCTTCGGAAGTCTGGGCAGTTTACCAAAGCTTTGACATTGGCTGGTAAATCAATTCATTCACTGCCAAGATGTTAAGATTGGAGACTGACTCTACAAACGTTTTAGACGACATTTTCAATTAAGTTACTTGTGTAGCTACGCAAACAGCACTGTGTCAAGGGGTTTTCTTTGCAAGGCAAGTCTCAGGATTTGTTTTTTATCCAACCACCTCAAGTGACTACTAAAGAGACAGAAAGCACGCCCGAACAGGGACTTGAACCCTGGACTCTCAGATTAAAAGTCTGACCGACTGAGCTATCCGGGCCTCAACTGCTGTACAATTACATTTCGATACATTTCGGTATAATTACATTTCGATAATCTCAGAGTTTTTAAATATGATGTGGTTCTTTTCTCATGGCTTTTCAGAAATCTTGGTAGTTTTCCAAAGCTTTGAAACTGGCTTTGCCAATTGTCATTGTGCACTAAAAGACCTTGTGGCGCAATGGTAGAGCGTCTGACTCCAGATCAGAAGGTTGCGTGTTCAAATCACGTCAGGGTCAACCTTTGACTTGTCAAAAATTAAATGCTTTCCTCTTATGTTCTTAGTCATTTATTGCTCTTCAGAAGTCTTGGTAGTTTACAAAAGCTTTAAAACTGCTTAATTAGGTTACATCCATTTAATGTAAACAGCTCTGTACCAAAGTGTTTCCTTTGCAAACCAAGTATCACAAAGGCCAATTGCCTCAAGTGACTACTATAGAGACGGAACTCACGCCCGAACAGGGACTTGAACCATGGACCCTCAGATTAAAAGTGTGATCCAAAGCTTTGAAATTGGGCTGGTAAATCAAATCATCCACTGCCTGATGTTAAGATTCGAAAATGAATCTACAAACGTTTTAGGGGACAAGTTAAATTAAGTTACATGTATAGCTACGCAAACAGCACTGTACCAAGGGCTTTCCACTGCTCTAAAATTATAAATAAGATAAGGTCAGAGTCATAAGTCGTAAGTAAAATATTTTGTGGCTCTTTTCTTGTAGCCACATAAGGCCAAATGCCTCAAGTGACTACTAAAGAGACAGAACTCACTATCAAGGCTGTACAGGCTTTAACAGCAATTGAAATGAATTTAGCAACATGCTTAGAAGCAAGTTTTTGTAATTTGTAATATATTTAAAAAGTTTTTCGCATTTACATTTGATAAATGAATAATTTTAATAGTTTTATTACATTCTGGGGTGACAAGATGGCACAGTGGGTAGCGCGGTTTCTTCACAGAAAGATGTGAGATTCTTCTTCACTAAATTCCAAAAACATGTTTGCAATTCACCATTATCACTCATTAAGTGTAGAGTGATTGGTTAAAATAAAATTATATCAATTCAAAATGAAAATCACAACCCAATAAAGTGTGCAAAAATGTTCAGAATCCACTATAATACCGGTGTTCACCATTTTCAGTTTATTTATTTACACTTAAAAAAACTGGGTTTCAAATGTCTACAAATTCAGTTCTTTTTCAACAAATTCAGTTGATACAATACAGTTACAGTTCAAATAAAAGTCATGTGATGGAGTAGTGGACCCTCTGTACTAGGGTTCTATGATGTCATGAGATGCCTCATCAGGTTGTCAGTGGTGACATTCCTGAACATTCTATGTGCACCAGTTGTCATATTCTGACTCATCGTTCAACATAAGACATTTTACCAAGCAGCTGTGTGTTTACCTGTGTCTACATCTTAAAAAATGAGCTGCAAACCAGTGAGGTAACTTCACCCTAATATTTTATTTAATATTATTAAAGATTTTTCTATTCTACTCTTTATATGACATTTTGACCTTTAAGTAAATCATGTTTATTTGATAAATTACATTATCTGACCTATTAATAATTACATTATCTGATCTATCTACATATTAATAAATGTAGCAACATGCTTAGAAGCAAGTTTGTCAAATTGTAACATATTAATAACAAGATTTATGCATTGATCCTTGATAAATAAATTATTTTAATAGTTTAATTACATTCTGGGGTGGCAGTATGACGCAGTGGGTAGCGCTGTCGCCTCACAGCAAAAATAGCCTGGGTTTAATGTCTGTGGGAGAGATGACAGAAGCCCTGTAATGGGTTGGTTTTCATCCATGGTGTGGTTATGTGGGAAACTGGCCTATACACTATATTGCCAAAAGTATTCGCTCGCCTGCCTTCACACGCATATGAACTTGAGTGACATCCCACTCTTAATCCATAGGGTTTAATATGATGTCGGCCCACCCTTTGCAGCTATAACAGCTTCAACTCTTCTGGGAAGGCTTTCCACAAGGTTTAGGAGTGTGTCTATGGGAATTTTTGACCATTCTTTCAGAAGCGCATTTGTGAGGTCAGACTCCACTCTAATTCATCCCAAAGGTGTTCTATTGTGTTGAGGTCAGGACAGTCAAGTTCTTCCACACCAAACTCGCTCATCCATGTCTTTATGGACCTTGCTTTGTGCACTGGTGCACAGTCATGTTGAAGAACATTCCCACAAAGTTGGGAGCATGAAATTGTCCAAAATCTCTTGGTATGCTGAAGCATTAAGAGTTCCTTTCACTAGAACTAAGGGGCCAAGCCCAACTCCTGGCAACCGCCAAACCCAGACTCGTCTTTCGAATTGCCAGCTGGAGAAGCGTGGTTTGTCACCCCAGAGAACACGTCTCCACTGCTCTAGAGTCCAGTGGCAGCGTGCTTTACACCACTGCATCGGACGCTTTGCATTGCGCTTGGTGATGTAAGGCTTGGATGCAGCTGCTCGGCCATGGAAACCCATTCCATGAAGCTCTCTACACACTGTTCTTCACACACATGAAGTTTGGAGGTCTGTAGGGATTGACTCTGCAGAAAGTTGGCGACCTCTGTGCATTATGCGCCTCAGCATCCGCTGACCCTGCTCTGTCATTTTACGTGGTCTACCACTTTGTGGCTGAGTTGCTGTCATTCCCAATCGCTTCCACTTTGTTATAATAGCACTGACAGTTGACTGTGGAACATTTAGTAGTGAGGAAATTTCACGACTGGACTTGTTGCACAGGTGGCATCCTATCCTGGTACCACGCTGGAATTCACTGCGCTCCTGAAAGCGACCCATTCTTTCACAAATGTTTGTAGAAGCAGTCTGCATGCCTAGGTGCTTGGTTTCATTAGGAGTGAATACTTTTGGCAATATAGTGTATTTGGCTTAATGATCAGTTATTAATTATAGGTAACACTTAGACCTTAACAGTATTTATACGCTACATGCCATTTTGCTGTGTTTCCCAAGATGCATTGTACTAAATTAATTGAGGTCTTGTTAACTTTTATCAGACATCAGAAGTTTTTGTAGTTTCTGATTTTGATCGTATGTGTTGTTACAAGTTTTAAATCAAACATAATTTTTATTTCCTCCTCTTCAGTTGGACCTTTATTACCCTGATCAGTATGTCACCATTCCAGCTCCCTTTGTCCAACCCCCCGGCTATAGGACAATGATGATCCTTCAGCATCAGATTTATCTCCCCTCCAACTCTGAGGGCTTCAACTACTTCCTTTTATGTGGACAGGTAATCACTACAGTCCTGTTTGACAAAAATTATAATGATTTAAATCAGATATTAAGTCAGTATTAAGTCAGTATTTGACAGTTGTATTATAGTTTGTATTATAACTTTATTTTTTTTTGTATTACAGTCCTGCTGTCCATTCATCCCTCAGTGGCAGCAGCAGAATCCAGTGACCTGCCCACCTGCTGGTTTTACCACTGGAAAAGTTGCTGATTATGGCACTGTGTACAGTAAGGAATATTAAATGGCGGAATTTGTCTCAGTTATCTGTTATTATAAACCTACAATAAGCGGCTACGTGCTTTTCTCATCCAAAATAGATTAAAAAGATTCAAACTGCAACTAACAATAATAATTTATCTTTTCTGTTCTTTCAGCTAAAGCATTTTATCCATCTCAAGTCCGGCCTTCAGTGTCCAGTCTGGCTGTGATGATAAACCCTGTCCTATCACTGCACTTCAAGTACATTAAAACATTTTAAAAACAGACTTTTCACCAGGGGAGGCTTTCTACATGCGCATGTCGGTAAGTTGTAGTGCGCCCTCTAGCGTCAGCACCTCGTTCTGAGGTGAGCTGGAAACTTGCACAGTCAACACGTCCCTGGTGCGTGTGTGGAAATGATCGCACTTGTTGTGCAGGGTTTGATATCATACAGGGGCGTCATTAGACCCAGTTCACTGGAGCGGAATTATGGCAGTAAAAAGTCAGTAATAAAGCCCTGAAGCTTTTTCATTTTATACTGGATTGCAGAGCAGAACTACAGTACTCGCCACGTGAATTCCCCACAGGCACTACATTTCCCATGATGCCCCAGAATTTTTGCAAATGTTTGAGCGGCTAACTACGGAGCCCCTTAGGGTCGGAGTTAGCGATGGGAATTTCGGCTCCTTTTAGAGAGCCGGTTCTTTTGGCTCGGCTCACTAAAAAGAGCCGGCTCTTTCGGCTCCCAAGTGGCTCCTTAGATTTTTTTGTTGCTTAAATTAATTTATTACCAAATTACATGTAAAATTAATTACCAATGTAAAAAAACATTGTATCAAATATTTATTATTTAAATTGCTTTAATTATATACTCAACATGGAACAGAGTGCTCCAACAATAAATGATAAAATACAAAAACAAAGACCCATCTCAATTAGACAAAAAGATCTGATTGTGTATATTATTTGTAAATTTGCATCTAGAGTGGGACGGCACGGTGGCTAAGTGGGTAGCACTGTCACCTCACGGCAAGAAGGTCCTGGGTTCGATCCCCAGATGAAGAGCCCGGGTCCTATCTGTGTGGAGTTTGCATGTTCTCCCGGTGTCTGCGTGGGTTTCCTCTAGGTGCTCCGGTTTCCTCCCACAGTCCAAAGACATGCAAGTGCGGTGAATGTTCCTGTCATGAATGTAACCAAAGTGTAAAACGTGACGTTAAAATCCTAATAAACAAAACAAAATAAACAAGCATCTAGAGTGAAACAACACAACATCAACGAAGCATCACTCGACAAAATAGAAATGCAAAACAAAAATCAAAATCAGCATCCAGGTGACCGTATTTGTAAGTATTTAGTGAAGATTAGCATTCAAAAAACCAAGGAGCTCATCTTTGATGAGTTGATCCTGTTTCTCTTTTCTGTTATGGAGGGACTGAGCACCTAAGCATTTCACTCACCTTTCACACCTGTGTTAATGTGACGTGACAATAAAGTGATTTGATTTGATTTGTGTAAAGCGCTGAGTTTTCTCTCTCTCTCCTGTTCGTGTGCACGATGTCTCTGTGTGTGTGTGTAACCCCTCCCCTGCTGCTCAGTGTAAACACACAAACGCCACCACGTATCTTGAAAATTCGAAAAACGAAAAAAAAAACCCCGAATCGGCTCCCAATCAGGAGCCGGATCCCGTCGGTCACTTTAAAGAGCCGGCTCTTAGAGCCGAATCGTTCGCGACCGACCCATCACTAGTCGGAGTAACATCTGTAAATAAATAAAAGAAAGTTAGCCACACAGCAGCAGGCACGGTTATAATAAATCATAGCTACATGTTTTGACTATTTATATGACATAGACAATGTTATGAAATTAGGAATTACACAATCCGCTCACATTGTAGTTTCCCCACATGTGTGTAAAAGCATTTTGACAAACTGCGTGGTATAATCCATGTATTCACCACCATGATTCTACAGTGTGGTGGTGAACACTGAATACATTTGGACTGATTCTGTCTTTACTTGTTCAAGAAAGTGCACATAAACACAATTCATAAAATGTATAATATTCATTGTTTCATTTATTTTCCCCTTTAGTGTTAAATGACTTGATGTATAAGTTTTTTAGCATCTTATAACAGTCAGTGTATAACAGCTTTATAAAAAATTGTTTATTTAAAAACTGCAGTGTTTTATTACGAGTTCTTGAATCGATTCTGCAGTGAGTCAGATTCGGCTCTTCGCGCATGCGCATTTTCAAGCTTTACGGTACAGATAAGACATATCTAACTCACTCTCCTGATCATCTGAGGCTATTTTATGTAATGTTAGAGTTGTACTTCTATCATTCGTTGGTTTTTGTTGCCGATGTCGAACTTTTACGGCCTTTTTGTTTTTTGTTTTTATTTTCCGCGAACTGCTCGATAGCCAATAGCAGGAGAGGCTATTTACATATAGAGCAAAGCATACTGGGAAATCTAAGATATTTTTATTTATCACAAATAGTGAACAATAGTACTTTATTATTACAGAAATATTACCCAGAATATTACACTCCAGAACAGTGAACATATTTGTGGTTAGAAATACACACATTACCTCCTTACCGTAATCTACAAGCTGCGCCACATTCCGCTCCATATAAACCGAGTCCTGCTACTCTTACTGTCGGATGTGAGGGCGATCTGGCTGCGACATCTGTCACCCCATTGATCGCTAGGGTTGATTCGGCTGATCTGGCTGGCTAGGCGGGTGTCCCCTTCCTCCCTCACCACTCCATGTGCGTCCCTCCCGAAGCTCCGCGCTCGGTGGAAGAGGACAACATCTCGGCGGACAAGCATCGCTGGTCTAGAAGTAGCTGCGCTCCCCTGCTAGAACCTCCAAACAAGCTCAAGGCCCATTTGTAGGACGTAGGGAAGTCAAAAGCTCCAAGACTTCAGACACATCCAAATAAGGCGCTGCACGTGGCAGTTTGCCTTCCTTTTCACCTATTCTGAAAAAGGAGTATATAAGATATGCAGATATATAATATAATATTATGCAACTATTTCTACAATTTCTACCTCTGCAAATCTGTAGAGTCAGACTTCTTGTGCCAGTGCATTGACTTTGCTTATTAGAGCTGCAATAAGAAGAAACCCCTATACAAACTGTCCTCCCTCAGACACTGCCAGCTGTGTTAGTTGAGTGATTTGCCAGGTTGGTAGAAGAGCTTAGACTTGAACTCAAGAGCCAAAACTCTCTGTGTTGGAGGGCTAAGATGATAAACTGTTTTATCCCTGACCAGGATAAAAAGAATGAAAATGAAATGAATTCAAAGGATAAGAAATATTGGATGCTAGTGTAAAAAAATACAACATGTTAAACGTGTTAAAAGTTAATTGATTTAAAAAGAAACAATGCAATGACAACAATACCAGAAAAAAAAAATACACAAGTTAAGCCTCTTACTTTTTAACACTGCATTTCAGACTTTACTCTAAGCGGAGGTCTCTGCTGCAGTTTGGGGGGAATAAACATAAGTTTTTAAAACCTTACTGGATGAATGTAACAGTTACATAACATAACAGTTTTTCATAACATAGTTTCTGCAGATACCCAAGCAGGTACCTCTTGCGATGGGCTATAATTAAAGCCTATTAGATATATTTTAATAAATAACATTAAAATAATAAACAATAGCAAATAAAAAAATATATGAATAATTGTAATATTAATAATAAAAACCCAGTCTCTTCGCACTATCCACGATTTTCCAGGCAACCCAATGGGGGCTGCCATGACACCTCCCTATTTCCGTTTGCCGGTTTTTCGTTTCCGGTCGCGTTAGATTTGCTGTAGTACTAACTACAACATTATTAAACTACTTTGGTAAGAACTGCATGGTTTAAATATGAGCTCGGGCTCGACGTGTGCTGCTCTCGGGTGCCACAACAATTCAGAGAAATTAAAGCTGTTATTGGAAAGTACACGCTTTAAACACCAGCGGATTTGTAAACACTGTCCGTGCCCTGCGCCTTATGTGTTACATTCCATAATAATATTAATTATATGATAATTATTATTTATTAATAATATTATATATAATATCGTATAATGCAGTTTCACTTTGTATGGTCCAAAATTTTAGAGAGCGTTACCCTGTTTGTTGTTCCCAGTTCATTGTTTTAGTAAATTAAACAACGCAACGCGTTTTATTCTGTCCCTTCAGCTACACTTTCCTGCTTTACATCCACTCATGAACCAAGTACAGTATACACTGTTGTAGAAGTAAAAACAATCAACAAATTAGTCGTTATACATTGTTTATTATTTCAAATGTTTCACAGCTATTAGAATGTTCCTAGGCTCATCCCCACCTTCCACAACTTCCCTAACCCTGCAATGCACGAGCAACCCACCGTCTCCACTATTTTGTTACTATATAGGTAGTTGTGTGCCTCTATGTGCTTTTATAGTTCCGTAGCTCCTCACCGTCTACAGCTTCGGAAAAGACGAAATGGTTCACTATATGAATATAGCTAACCTCATGTCATCTACCCACTCTGTAAGCGTGGGACACTGTCAGAACACGGTCACCACAGCTTCTTAAAATGTCCTTACTGTCGAGTGCTAGGAATTAATAAAGGACTCAGTTTTAACTTAAACAAAACTGCTTTATTGTTCGGAGCATCAGCTTGAACATGCGAATGAGCAGGGTGCGTTCCAGCAACATACTGAGAGGAGGGAATAAGGGTACACACTTCAAAGTGCACTCGTCTAACAAAATGCATAAATAGACAGCTGCTCTACACTTACTATTCAACCACCGAGCGCTTTTGGCCATGTTTGTTAAAAAAAAAAAACAGAACGTAAACACTGTAACCGGAAGTCAAAAACCGGCTTCAGCTACGAATCACGGGAAAGGTCAAAGTTCA
Organism: Trichomycterus rosablanca; assembly: GCF_030014385.1. NCBI lineage: Eukaryota > Metazoa > Chordata > Actinopteri > Siluriformes > Trichomycteridae > Trichomycterus > Trichomycterus rosablanca. The sequence goes on along the minus strand of NC_085992.1, from coordinate 28,652,833 downwards.
GGAAAATCGTGGATAGTACCGCTTGTGAACTACATCAACTAAAAAGAAGAAGAACACGAAGAAGAAGGAAGCAGTTTGGCCTTTAGAATGTGTAGATCTACATACAATATACGCACTAAGTGTGTATACGTGATGATTTGTAGATCTGCGATTTGCGTATCTCTACGTAAAAATTACGTCGTTGGGGGCGTATCCACAATGGCGGCGTCCTGTCAGTAGGATTGGAGTCACATTTCCTTTGCTCGGGAAGAGAACTCTGTCTGCTTGTTGTTTTGTTTGTGGGATTAAAGTCAGATTGTGTAACCATGCCTCGCTACGAGCTTTCACTAGTGCTGAAGGCCATGCAGAGGCCGGAGACCGCAGCTGTGCTGAGGCGCACCGTGGAGAACCTGATGGAGAGAGGAGCTGTGGTGAGGAACCTGGAGAACCTGGGAGAGAGGAAACTGCCCTACAAGATCACCAAACACAACCAGCGACACACACAGGCTGCTTACTTCCTCGTGGACTTCCACGCTTCTCCCAGCATTCTGAAGGGCTTGCTGAACCATTTGGAGAGAGACGTGGACGTGGTGAGACAGACCGTGTTAAAGAAGGACAGTGAGATTCCTAAAGAGCACTGCTGCGACCTGGCTGCTGCACAAGCTAAGAACAAAGCTTCTTCATAAATGTAAGCGTTCAGAGTAACAGATGTGTAGTGATGCAGGAATGTACAATTCACATCTGTATTACCCCCCCCCCCCCCCCAAACCAACCAAACGCGACTTAATCCTTATAAAATGTAGATTTTATACAGAGTATGTAGTGAACAGTTTAATACTAAACATGCTAATCATCATATATAGAGATGCAGTCAGTATGTTAAAGCTCCTCATAACATTAATATAGTTATTTAAAAAATAAGCAGAGTTTTACCTTTATACTGGAGCATGATGCAAAATATCCACATCATGACAGTTTGTGATAACAGTTCTTGATCTGCCAAAAGTGTACATTAGGCTCTTAAAAGTGAACATGTAAGATTTTAAAACTGGTAGGGTGTTCAAACCTTTGCATATGCCACAATGACTTGTTTTTTGTTAAGTTTATAATATACGCTAGCTGTGCATTTGATCTAGCAATAAAATAAAATGAATAAATGATTTGCTGCAGAGTTTTATCTTAAATGTCATTTCACCTAAAAAAGCAGCAAAATATCAGTTTTGTGCTTGTCACTTACTGAATCACTTGCAGTGCTAAAAACTGTTTTTACAAGTACACTAGACCCTTGAGTTACGAACAGTTTACCATACTAACATTTCGGGTTACGAACAATCTTTTTCAACTTAACGTACGAACAAATTTCGGATTACCAACCGAAATTCGCGAAACACGTGACGTCACGAACAAGTTGACTCCAACCGTCTCTCTCTCTCTCTCTCTCTCTCTATCTCTCTCTCTATCTCTCTCTCTCTCTCTATCTCTCTCTCTCTCTCTCTCTCTATATATATATATATATATATACACACACACACACACATATTTACAGTGAGCGGAGAGTGGATGGTGTTTTTTTTGGTGTTTTCTTTATATTTTGTAAAATTCTATATTAAAATGGCCTCAAAGAAGGTGCAGAGAAAGCATAGTGGTGAGAAAATGAAAAAATCTATTACTATTTGTTGTTGTGTAATTACTCCTGCCAGTAGCTGTCACTGTGTATCAGGCAGCGGGGACAGTTAGTGAGAGAGAAGAAGGAATTCTTTCTTTCGTGCAATTACATCTACAAAATACAACGCTATTGAAAGAAAGAAGAAAATAATACAAAAATATGAGTTATTGTTGTTTCTGGTAGATACATTTTTATAAAAAAGAAGGAAATGTATTATGGTGTATGGTACAGCACACGTACTGTACTAAATGTGATGTGTGTTGTTTTATGTACAGTACTATTGTGTATTGTTGTTTATTGTTTATTACAGTAATGTCTATTCTATAATTTAAGATTTAAGGGAAAATATACTTGTATTTATAACAAAAAAGACCTTTTAAGACATTAGAAAGGTTAGGTAAGGGGGTGGTTTGGGAGGTCTGGCACGGATTAATTCTATTTACATTATTTCTTATGGGAAAAATAGGTTTAACTAACGAACGAACATTTTGACTTAAGAACAGCCCTTCGGAACCAGTTAAATTTGTAAGTCAAGGGTCTACTGTACACTAAAGCTCAAGTCTCAGTAGTGTCTTGTTTTACTACTACCTTACATTCTCATTCGTTTGATTTGAAGGAGTCAAAATGATTACTAATAACAGCTGGCTGATTCAGTGAAACCTTTGGTGGAAATTGTACTGCACTGCTTTATCTAAATACTACAATAAAATGGCATTTTAATTTAAGTTACATTACTTTTTAATTTATTCATTACATTACATAAGCAAATAAATGCAGATTTGTTAGAGTAGTGTGAAACAAACTAAAAATACAACTGCAAATACCACAACTTTTTTTCTTTAAACACTTGTCATATAATAAATATGCAATTTACTGATTAAGATCAATTTTCTCATATCCATTTGCTTGCACCTCTAATTGATATTAGGAGTTGCTGTCATCACGTAAGGTCAATCCCCATGTGGCTTTACCTTTCGACCAGTTGTGTCTGATGGTTTGAACTAGACTGCTTGGCCATCTGAGCTCTCTAGGCTATGCATTTCTTTTGCTGTTTTACCAGGATGCCATGGTGTTTTGTACAATACACTTTATTGCAATTTAGTAATAAAAATAATTTTAATTAATTGATTATCTCAAATACTGTGGGATGACATTTTAAGCCTAACAAGCAGTATAAAACATAATAAAGCTAAAAAGTATGGTTAGATGTAAAAATGCATTTATTTTTTATTACTTTCACCACATAAATTTGTACAACTGAGATGTAAAAAGCTGATGTAATAAAGACTTACACCGATCAGCCATAACATTAAAACCACCTCCTTGTTTCTACACTCACTGTCCATTTTATCAGCTCCACTTACCATATAGAAGCACTTTGTAGTCCATCTGTTTCTCTACATACTTTTTTAACCTCCTATTACTATGTTCTTCAGTGGTCAGGATCCCCACAGGACCACTACAGAGCAGGTATTATTTAGGTGGTGGATCATTCTCAGCACTGCAGTGACACTGACATGATGGTGGTGTGTTAGTGTGTGTTGTGCTGGTATGAGTGGATAATCCTCAGCAATGATGATGGAGTTTTTAAACACCTCACTGTTACTGCTGGACTGAGAATAGTCCACCAACCAAAAACATCCAGCCAACAGCGCTCCGTGGGCAGTGTCCTGTGACCACTGATGAAGGTCTAGAAGATGACCAACTTAAACAGCAGCAATAGATGAGCGATCGTCTCTGACTTTACATCTACAAGGTGGACCAACTAGGTAGGAGTGTCTAATAGAGTGGAGAGTGAGTGGACATGGTATTTAAAAACTCCAGCAGTGCTGCTGTGTCTGATCCACTCATACCAGCACAACACACACTAACACACCACCACCATGTCATTGTCACTGCAGTGCTGAGAATGATCCACCACCTAAATAATACCTGCTCTTTGGTGGTCCTGTGGGGGCCCTGACCATTGAAGAACAGAGTAAAAGGAGGTTAAAAAGTATGTAGAGAAACAGATGAACTGCAGTCAGTAATTGTAGAACTACAAAGTGCTTCTATATGGTAAGTGGAGCTGATAAAACGGACAGTGAGTGTAGAAACAAGGAGGTGGTTTTAATGTTATGGCTGACCAGTGTATTTGTAAGTGAAGCAGCAGTGAATTACTTTAATAATAGGCTTTTAAGATTAATAAGCAAAGTTCATTTTTACCAGATCAGATGTGTGCACTTAAAGTGTACCAGGTTTTTTAAGTGTGAAATTACTCCACCTGGTTTATTGGCAAAGTTGTGTCATTATCAGTAAAAGTAATGAATGGATTTAAATAGTGTGAATAGATATCTTAGTGCTGTTGATGCAGCACCTTAGTTTGAGGTGTTTTTACTTTCTGATGTGTTTTTTGTTACTCTGTGGCATGGACTATTAAAAAATTAAATATAATACATACAGTTTAGACTCAGAGCTGAGAGGTGAGCTAGCTGCCTGGTTTACATTATTTTAGGAGGAAGAAACCTTCTGGTTACACAGTAGCATTTTTAAAGGAAATTGTGGCAAACCATTTCATTTGTCCAACCAAATGTGGTTTCACTTGCAATTACAAAGGGTCTGATTATTATCAGTGTCTGTCTTCACTGATAGATGTTGTAAAAGAAATTAACAAATGTTGGTCTCATATACATTGATGAGCCAAAACAATGGGACCATCTCCCCAAAATGAGCATCCCCATACTACGTTTAGGGATTTCCTAAATATTGGGCTGTTGGTAGTAACTTGTAGTTCACATGAATAATGCTGCAAATATGATCAGCATAAAGACCTGGGTGACTTTGATAAGAGCCAAACCGTTATGACTGGATTTACAGCAAAAGGGTGTTCACAGACAACTGTGAACCAAAAGTGGTCAGAGGAGGGATAAGCCAGAAATCACCAACAGGTTGCTGGCCGGCAAAGAATCTTCAATGCCAGTGGACATGAATTGTATGGCGTCTGGTACAAACCACCAAAAAGCTATCATGAAAATCACCTACAACTTGGGCATCAGAACTGAACATCGGAGCAGTGGATAGCCAGATAGTTGTGCCTCGTTTACCTGTGGAAGTAAGCATGATCCACCTTACAATGTACAGATGCTGATGGACCCTCTGGTAATGTCCTGTTAGCAGATACCACAGGACTCAGATACCACAGGATGTCTTGTGGAGTCTTTGTCTAACTGGGTCAGAGCTGTTTTGACAGTATTTGTAGGAGCCAGGTTCTAATGTTTTGGGTCATAAATGTATCAGTCAACAACAAAAGTGTAGCTAAAGGTCATATTATTCTCTCTTAGGCTTAATTCGGTTTGTTTCAAGTGAATTTTATAATTAATGCCCTGTTATTAAGTGTTAACTAGTTGAATTCTTTACTTTTGTTGGAATATTTAGTGCAGCCTTTGTTCTACTTGATATTTAACTTGTATGTTTTATGTTTGTATAATTTAAGATGTCAGTGTGTTGATGTTTTGTACTAGCTTTGTACTTAATTGTATTCTTCTCCTTCCCTTTAGGACTGGAAGAAAGAAACTCCCTGTGTTGTTGGATTATGTTCAGACCAAACTTTGTTCATGTGAGAATGTTTAATATGAGAAATAACTATAATAAATAACTTTTTTTAAGTGTTTAAGTTCTTTCATACTTTCTAATGTAATGACATATACAAGTCTAACAACACTATACTGTGCATGTCTCTGGCCAATGAACAGTTCATAGAGCAAAATGGTTAAAAAAACATCACATTTGACCATTTATTAGTGCATTATAAGTGTCAAATAATGCCACAGCCCTTGCTGGGGAAAAAATGAAACAATCTCTATCTGATTTGTTGTTTTCTTTCAATAACTCTTCCTTGGCTCCTTGGCAGCACATGACGTGTATACTTCCATGTCAGTGGTTTCTTTACTTATTATTTATGATAGATGGTAAAAGACCTAAATTATGTACAATTCTCCATTACAAATGTTGTTTTTGAAGTGGCAAAGAGTGGTGTGCCACCACCCATCTTTGATTGTAAAGACTGAAGCTGTGGTGGATTCTGTTTTCACACCCAGTCATGATTCCTTCACCTGTAACTTATTAACCTGCGTATTGTGGAATGTTTAAAAATTAAATATTTTATACATTGAAGCACCTTTAATAAATCAGTGCAGTATCTTTAACTACAGGGCAGATGGCTTTAACTATCTTTAACTTTTGTGGACAGTTGACAAATATTTTAATGGATAACCATTTCTAACAGTATATAGTTTCTGTGCAAAAATCAAACATTGTTTTTTTTTTAATTACTGTGTCAATAGAAAGAACAAACTGATTTCCACACATTTATTTTCCAAAATATTTATTTAAGCAGAAAGATACATGTCAAGTAAAAGAATACCTAATAGAACATTTCACTTTTTAACCTAATTTCAGCAAATTTTTAAATTATACAAATTATTTAAGTATTAAAAGTAACATTCTGAAACATTTCTTTTGGTTAAGATTAAGTTTAGCACTGAATGTGGATGTTTATTAAACTACTTTCTGGCTGTCTGTGGTACAATATCTACAGACATAAAATGCAATCAGCTGTAATCACAGATCTGATTCAATCTAAGAGTTCTATTTGAATAGTGTACACAGTGTTTGCCAAGGGTTAGAATTTGTTTCACCTCTAACAGTGAAAGTTTAAAAAGAAAGAAACTATGGACTGTTGATTAAACTATTGATAAGAAGATCAGACAATTTAAATGATAACATATTTGTCCTAATATTGCATTCAGAGTTTTTATTGACATCAATACATTAAAATAAACTTAACAACAAAATATTACTACACACAATTGACATAAAATGTAAACTACATTTTATAATAGTGGTGCATTCATCTGGTTCCACCTTGGACAGAGTGCAAATCCATTCCAGACCAAAACACATTTACATTTGTTTATGTTTACATGTTTCTATTTTGCAATTTGGTTACCTCTACAAAAAATGAAATAAAATAAAATGTTAATTTTCAGTATTGTGTTTTTATACTTTCACAATCCCAGAACATGGTAGTATGTCCAGAACATGGTAGTAAGTGGACTGGCTGCTAGTATTAACCTTTATGTGTCACTAGGTATATTATGGACTGGTGTCCAATCATAGCATAATAGGCTCTGGACCCACCATAATCTAATCAGGATTAAGCTATAACTGAAAATAAATTGATACAGAAGATACATTGATACAGATGCCCCAAATAAAGTCACACGTTGCTTAATATAAAGACTTATTGTACAGGGCAATCTTTACTCTGAACAGAGATTAATGTATAATAATAATAATTATTATTATTATTATTAGTAGTAGTATTATCTAACAAAATATGATAGACTATGCTTATTAATATATATATATATATATATATATATATATATATATATATATATATATATATATATATATAGGTTATTGATAAAATGTTATAAGATACTGAAAAAGGGGAGGTAAAATAAACTGAAATAAGCTACATGATCAGTGAACTGATCAGTCATTTTCTGTTCCAGCATGACTGTGCCCCTGTGCACAAAGCAAAGTCTATATAGACATGAAGTACAGCTTGGTTTAAATAAACTCTAGTGGCCTGTACAGAGCCTTGACCTCAAACCCATTTAACAGCTTTGGAAATAACTGGAACATTAGTTGAGGCTTTCTTGGCCAACTTCAGTGCCCAGCCATACAAATGCCTTTTGACTGAATGGGCACAAATTTCCACAGACATAGTGTAAAGTCTTGTGAGAGGCTGTTGTTATAGCTAAAACGATCACAGAGGTCACTCTAGTATAGGGCACACTATTATAATATAATTTGTTTTTTTTAATTAGATGCCCAAAAAGCACACGGTCAGATGTCTAAATACTTTTGCCCATATAGTGTATGTCAGAGAGAAAAGTTACAATTGTATTACTGGAATTCACAGATAAATGCATATATTGTTAAATAGAAAGAAAGTTACTTAGGGTGGAACTAGATTTATGGTTAAAGAAACATCAATGTTTGAAGTATTTTATTGCAAAACTGGTGTAAAAGAAGTAGATGTTTTACTAATTATGTTATTGCCAGTAACATCATAGGTGATTTAGATACTTGGTGAAAACACACTTTCTTTACTGCTTAATTGCTAAATAACAAAATTTAACACCAAAGTATTCTGACATGAGGAAGTAGCACAAACACTAGTGAGATAGAAGGCTTTGATTACATGTTTTGACAACCAAGGTTTTTATTCACTGGTAAAACTTAGGTTGATAGCCAAAAACAATCTTTAAATCAGGTAAAATAGAATTAGATACGTTGGTGTATTCGTTTCAACAATTAAATGTAAAGATTCGGGTTGTTTACATAATTTCACGGGCGGCTGAGCAGCTGAGTATGTGTCACTGTCACGTGAACAGAAGTCACCTGATCCCACACACATACTAAAGGCATTACGGTAGGCTGTATTTTCCGCAGTGCTGTAGAAGAGACTCACACAACACACAGATTAATACACAGAGCCCGAAAACAAGCCCAGCAACTTCAGACCTATCCGAAACCGAAGTCAACATGCTGCTCACGCTGCTGCTGGTCTCCACGGGTAATACGTTTTTATATTTGGTGTTTCGCACCCACACGAATTCAGAATGTCGAGCGTATTCGCTAGCGGTGTGTTAGCGAATTAGCTTGTTAGCATATGGTGTTTGGGTAAACAAGTTGAGCAAGGGCGGCGTCGCAATTCGCCTAGTAAAATACTACTCATTCGTAGTGTACTTCATTAGACGTACTAGTTGGTAGGCCTTCACGCCTGAGATTCGATGTATACAAGTTTGACACATTTTGTTTAAGATCTTGTCGTTGTTACTTGTTTGAAATGTGATTTGTCTGTTTTATTGGTGATGACCGGCGTAGATGTATGAACCTAATCACCTGATGTTAACTACGTATGTAGGTTTTCTGATGAGGGTAGCTTTTACTTGAGTCACGTGATCTCACATTGTTTGTAGCATTTCGTTTTTAAAGCACGCAGTATTTCCTGACTGGACTTGAAACGACGCCGTTTAGTTACTCAGTTTGTAAGGTTTTAAATAACGACCGTTCAGTTTTTAAGTTGTTAGACAGGAACCACAGTATTGAGGGCCACTGATAGAAACTCCACCATGACTCATCAGAGTTTTCCATGTTGCTTACTAATCAGCTCTTTTCACCATAGCAAATGGCAGGTTATAACCCTGGTTATGACTGCTCAGCAGAATAAACAGCATGATCTAGTAAATCCACTTTATTACTTATAATAAAATGTTATTCACTGTTAGATTCAGTAGTTTTGGGGTTATAACATAATTAAGTCTGAGCTTAAAGTAGGTCACCTTGATAAGCTCAGCGGTCGATAGCGCACACAAATCAGATTAACGATTGATTGTCTTGGACTGGTCATTCTATGCAAATAATATTTCCCCTACAATGCACTTAATGATCAAAGCAACACGTTTTAAGGTTCACCTTGACAAATATTTATCAGAGCATCTGTAATACTATGCATATGCCTTATGAAAATAGCTATTAGGTTGTGATTTTATATATTTTTATATATATTTATATATATATATATATATATATATATATACATAAACACCTAGAAACACCTAGAAACTAGAGTTTATTGTTCTTGCTCAGGGACCTATCAGTGATATCTTGGTGGGGCTTGAACCTTTAACTTCTGCATCTTTTCCACTGCACAGTACCCAGGTACAGTGTGGTTTCCTTTGCCATGTACCTGTGCTAAATTTGTTTACCCTTTTTGACCAGGGGCTAGATGTACTGAAGCAAGCTCTATGGGTGGAGCGAGAAAGTACAGACTGTAGATTGGTCAAATACAAGTGGGAGTATACGTGCTTCATATTTTCATATTTAAACCACAACTGCAATAGATTATTATTGAACTTGTGTTGTGACATTTAAATAGGATAACATAGAATTAAACACCACAACGACTGAAGTGGGGCAAACCAAGAACCATTGTTGCTACTAGAGATGCATGAGTACCGATACTAGTATCGGGTATTAGCCCGATACCGCGCTCATTAACTTGTACTCGTACTCGCAAACGAGGCTCCGATACTAAACATCCGATACCGTGTGCCTAGTGCACGTTGCTGTGTTATGCCTAGTTCACACTACACGATTTTTGCCCTGATTTTCGCTCGGCGACTGGTCGGCGCTAGATTTGCCGGCTCGGGAGCAACTCGGTGTTCGCTCGGCGATCAAAACTCGGCTCTCGATCGCTAAGTGTGAACTATCCAACAACTCGATCCGACCGGCTCACCGAGCGCTCGAGTTTTCTAGCATGTCAGATATCTGATCTGAGATGTGCGACTAGGAATGAGTGACATGTCGAACAGCCAATGAGAACGCAGGATGCGGTGTGAGGGGAAACGCAGGAGAGGAGTGTAAACAGGTGGGACAGGGGAATAATATAGTTTATATCAGAATACACCCACACACACACGTTTTATAGTATTTCTGACCTGATCGTTCTCTACAAAACATAACAACAAAACACCAACATTGCAAAAATATTTATTAACCTCCAACTCACTACAGAACAATCCATGCTATTCGTGTTGCCAAATCCACTCAGATTCATTTATTTTTCCTCCTTGATTTCATCACGTCAGCGCACAAACACTTTGATCACTCGCTACTTGTTGACATGCATTTTTGGACGTGGTATCATTAAACTTCTCGTCACTTCTCACGTGTTTTTGTTTAAAAAAACAACAACGGTATTCTAAATAGGTATTGGTATCGGTATTGGCAAGTACAAAAATACTTGTACTTGTACTCGGTTGGGAAAAAATGGTATCGATGCATCCCTAGTTGCTACTGATATTGTTTTGTTGTTGTTGAGTATTTGCTCTTAGCATGTCAAGGAGAATATGTCACAGCCTCAGCAAACGCATCCCACTTTCAAGGGTACCCTTTTGCAGCTGGAAACGGACAGTAGCATTATTGGTCCAGTATGGCTAGCACTGGATTTGGGTGTGTGCCATATTACATCGTACAATGGAAAAAGGGTTTTTTGAGCAACCATCCAGTACCATATTACTTCCTTTTTACACTTTTATTATAATACCATTAATATTTATTAGTACATTGTTTAGAGATCTACTTATTTTATGAATTGTTTATGTATGTAGTTTAGATTTAGATTAAATAAAATGGATTATGAATTAAACTTTTTCCCCCAATGTATTTATTTAAACATTGCTTTTACAGTTTTGCCTGTTTCTTGTTCACTGATTAATTCTGGTACAGAGATATCTGATGCCATTTGCCAGTTTTACTTCCTCTTTTGTGCTTATGTGTTAGCTTTTCCTCACACCCACAATTTTCACTTCTGCTTTTAGTATTGATATTTGCTTAACTAGCTGTGACAAAGAACAGATTTGGATATGACATTCTTCACCCCCAAATAATTTGGGTTCAGTGAGGTTCACATCACTCCATAAAAGATAATGACTCTTGATTCATGCAGCCCTTTACCCCCCTTTTCATGTCATTGTAGTAATTTTCATTTCACTTTTATGTAGAAGGAAATGAAATAAGGTCCACTTCCCCTTCAATTGATTTCCTCACCAAAGGGAACTTTTCACAGGTCATGGTTAGAGAAGTGGTTGATCTTTGTGTAGGGTTAAGTAAAGCAGAGTCAAATGATGATCAATCATGTATGGGGTTGTCCATGACCAGCAAGTTTTGTGTGTTAGTGTTTGTGTATGTGTTTCTGTTTAGACCCAAAAGGTTTCATTTTATGGTCTTTTAGACTTGCTTGAAAATGGAAATGGAATATTTCAACGAAATCTGACCAACAATCTACACATGTTATGACTGCATGGGAGAGATTTTGACCAGTGCCTGTAGAATGTTAAGGCCTCTTCTACTGCTCTACCAATCAGCCAAACCTAAAAGTCATGGTCCACTGCCTGCTGGACACTTCTCATTGGCAAATAGTTTTGATACAAATATTAGGAAAATACATTTGCATATGTAGTAAATTATAGGCTTTGTAGTACATGGGCATGTTGATGCCCAAGTAGCTTTTTTTGTATAAGCTGTTAATGAGTAATGTCTATTGTGTAAATCTGATAAAAACCCTTCAGAATAGAGAAGTAGGCTGTAGATAGTTCCTTATCATTTGTTTCCGCCAGACTGCATATGTTAAGTTCGGTGATTTTGTTTGTGGCCTAAGATGCATGTAAGTGTGACCAGCACTTTTATGTTGTGGTCTGTTATCCCTCTGCATCACTGTATGTGCCCTGGCTTTTGAGACTGCCTTTTGACCACTGTTGTGGTGGCCTGGTTGTAAGGGTTAAACAAGAAAGTTAAGAACAGCAGGTTTTTGTATGCTGTGACAAGGCCTTGATGATTAGGCTTGTTGTCAGACCCTTCGACTCTAATTCTAATTCAGGAAGTCATTGAGATCTTAATGTTTTTCTTATTTAAACCTAACTGCAAGGTGTTTTTAGCATGGCTTTTCTATACCAGATCTTACATTTTATCAACACTAAAACATTCCGTTACATTTCTGAGTCTTACCTGTGGTTGGGACAATTGGCTATGTTAAAGGCAGGAGAGACAGAATTGCCTTCTGCCCGATGTAACAGCAATCATTTTACCTGTTAAAGTTTTTCAAATATCCAAATAGCCTAACCAAAAGTATTTAAATATCCAAATGTCTATTTTTCTTATTTAAAACATTTCTTGCTAAATAATCATTTTTTCACAGAATAAGGGGAAACAGCCAGTTGCCAAACATGCTACCAGTGCTACAAGTCATAAATGTTATTTCTTATCCTTTAATCTTGAGACAGAAGTTAATGTTTGTACATAGTCATTATATAGTTGTTATTCATAACAGGCTGACTGTAGTAAAGTGAAATTGTAGAATTCTATATAGTGGTTAAAGATTGATTATAGAGATAGAAAACATCTCTTCAAGATGTTCAGTTGATGCATGTTTTATTTATTTTATTTCTTTTTCAGCGGTGGCCACCCCTCTGCTTGGAACCGAACAGTGTGCTCGTGGTCCTCCTTACTGGTGCCAAAACGTTAAGACTGCCTCCCTTTGTGGTGCTGTCTCTCATTGCCAACAAAATGTCTGGAACCAGCCTCAGATGGTTAGTTTCATTTGAATGATAGATTTAAAGATTTTGTCAACTTGTTTTGTAAAGTTAGTTTCAAATGCATTTCTTTCTAGAAATCTGTGCCATGTGACCTGTGCAAAGAGGTGCTGGTTGTGGTGGACCAGCTGCTAAAGGACAATACTACAGAGGTGAGAGCAGAAAATGCTAAGTGCATGTGAATGTCAAGTGTTTGGTTTATGACTAGACTTATACATGTGTATGCTTTTGTTTTCTTAGACTGAGGTTCTTAGCTACCTGGAGAAAGCCTGTCAGCTGATTCCAGATGAGAGTCTTGCTGCTGAGTGTAAAGAGATGGTGGATAGTTATTACCCCATCATAATGGGCATCATTAAAGGAGAGCTGGTAAGTTATACCATTTTGTGTATAATCTACGCTGTTTAGGCAGTTGAGGCCGTTGAGTGCTTCTTCCATTAGTGTGCATTCAGATCACACCACTTTCAGTTCTTAGTCAGTGGTGCTTTGAGTCTGTGGCAAGCCAGAACAACAATACCTCTGTTGTGTGACTAAACCTTACTCTTTCACAGTGATTCAGTTCTCAGCTTCCAGTCACACGTGAGATGTATCCTAATTAGGGCTTGAAGTGAACTCGCACCCATTTTTCAAATGCAACCAAAGTTTTCCACTGGTGGTTGATTTATTGGCTACTTCAGCCAAAACATATACAAAATGTATTTCTGTCTTGCGCCCAGGTGGCGCAGTTGGATATTCCGCTTGCACACCAGCAGCGGCTGGGTGCCGTCTAGCGGGCATAATTGGCAGTGCCTGCAGTAAATACTAATTGGCCACCGTATTTGCAGGACTGTGTGAGTGGGTGGGTGGGTCTTCTTCATACACTGTGTAAGGACCCTGATTGGTGGAAGAGACGACTGTGCAGAATGCAGGGGCGAGAAGAGGAGGGCTGTGCACATGTCGAAAGAGGTGTGTACAGCGACGTGCTCTCCTCGGATGCAGTCTGGCATCTCTCGGCAGCGGAAGACAAAATTGAGTGCGCTAAATCAGGAGGAAAATGGGGAGAAAATGCATTTAAAATAAATAAATATGTATTTGTCTTGCTGATTATCTTTTTTTTGGATTGGTTAGCAATATAGATTTTAATCTCACCTGACCGAATGTGATTATGTAGTTTATGCAAGAGGAATAGTCACATGCTCAACTGAATGTCATAAATACCTACAGTAACAACAATTTATAACAATTCCTAAGACTAAGAGTAAAACCTTTAATCAAACCAAAATGAAAACTGTCCAAGGTATTGGAAAAATTTGGTCTGAAAGAGTGCATCTAAAGTATAACACTTGACAAAGACTATAAACGGATTTACCTACCTTTCCTTCCTTGAATATAACCACTGTGTAAGCACGGCATAAAACATCCAAATAAGTAAATAAAAGTCACATGCTAAACTATTTGATCAACGTTTCACCTATTAAGTTGCTGTTAAGTAAAACATTTCATATATGGTGCTTGGTTGAGAACAGACCTACAGTGCACACAGCCTTCTAACCCCGACAAGGCACCACACCATGAAAATGGGCTACACTTATCTTAAAAATAAGAAACTTAAAGCCTTGATATTTTGTTTTAACATCAGTTTTGCATGCTCCATATTGTATATTCACTAGGGGTGGGCGATATAATATCGTTCACGATAATACCGGTATAGTTGTAAACTCAATATGATTTTTGCCATATCGCGATATTGTTAGCAAACGTGCGTCACTCACACTTAAGCTCGTAACAGTGGCAACCAATGCAGAGAGTAGTACCGGAGTTAGCACTGAGGACGAACTAGTCCCTACAAGGGGAGCTACATCACTAGTGTGAAAGGTTTTCGGATACAGGTCAGACTCCAAACAAATGACTGCAAAACGTGCAAAAATACTGACGACAAATGGTGGCAACATCACATTTATTTCAGCACCTAAAGCAAAAGCACCCGTGTCAGTACGAGGAATGTCAGTCACTGCGTGAGTCCGAGAATGATGTGAGAACAAAAACTGTGTCGGTGAATGAACAGAATACACAGGTTACCATCTGAGAACGTTTAAAACACTAAAGCGCCAAGCGAACGCTTTGCTTCCCGTATGAGCATGGAAACGGAATCACTGTGTCTGAGTCAGAAACGACTCTCTTCAGATTAATTATTCATTGGAATCGAATCAGAAAACTGTGCTCTTATCTATGGTAAAGATTCATTCGTGTTGCTGACTCTGTGGGCAAACAACTCCGATTCAAGAGATTTAGATGTATGAACCAATCAGAGCTTCGAATTTAGACTTTGGGCGGAATTTCAAGCTCTCTCTTCACTGGTTGTTGTATAATTGACAGACAAGCTTTCATTATGCAATGATAGCAAATCATGATCAAATATTAAACGTTTTCGGGATTTTTTATGCTCATTTATTTGAAGTAAAATGGAGCAGAAATGTGATTGTGAGATTCTGCTGGTTTGTTTAATATAAATGTTGTCAATATTAATACAAATACAGCCTTATAATAATACAAAATATAAACACTAATTAGTCAGAATTGATCAGAACTACAATGTTTTGTGTTTTTAAGAGAACTTCTAAACAATATAAGGTAATATACGGATGGTGGCCTGCCATTGTACTTTAAGTTTACATTATATTGTATCGTATATCACCACTTCTCAAAAGCATATAGAGATGAGTTTTTTAGCCATATTGCCCAGCCCTACTGGAAGTGATGCTTAATTTAATGTACATTTAGTAACATTTGTACCTTAGATTTCCTGAGTGTCTGCAAAACAAAGGTGTTTTTAAAATAAACTTTTAAAAAAAGTGTTCTTATATATCGCGAGTGAATATCGTTATCGCAAAAATATCCCAAAATATCGTGATATAATTTAAAGGCCATATTGCCCACCCCTAATATTCACACACTTTTGCTAACAGAAAGATGATTCTTGTTGATTCTTTATTTCAGGATGACCCAAGTGTGGTGTGTGGTGCTTTGGGCCTGTGTGTGACCCAGCAGGTGGCGCTTGCCAAAGCTCAACTACAATCTAATGAGATTCCCCAGGTGGACCTGTCCCAAAAGGTTAGCCCTTTCATCCTCAATGTGCCTCAGCTGCTTTACCCTCAGGAGAAGAAGCCTGCCAAAGAGGTAAGTTTATCAGTCGGTTTCTCTTAGACATACTGTATGAATTATTTTAACTAATCGGTGTGTTTCCCTGCAGCTGAACAGCGATGTGTGCGACGACTGTGTGAAGTTTATCACTGATGCCCAGCAGGAGGCAAAGCAGAACGCTACTTTTGTCAGCTCTATGATTGAACAGATTGAAAGCCAGTGTGACCTGCTTGGGCCTGGCCTCGCTGACATGGTAAGGGGCTTTAAAAAGGCTCAAAGCCAGTGTTTTTACACTTGTACAACTTATTCTGAGTCTGAGTTTTGTAAATTTGGCCACGTGTTAAATGAGTTTTTGAGCCTGAGTGCATTTGGAAGTAGTAATCTCTGGCCTACCTGAAGATAAGGGTCTGGGACTCAACAAATTATATATCTGATGAAGATCTATGTATTTAGATTTAAATTGATATGTAAATATATATAGATTTATATACCCATAAGCCAGCGTGTTTCAAAGTTTTCCACACCCTTGCCTCTGCCTTAATCTCCCATTCTAGTTGTTTTCAGTTCACTCAGCATATCGCAATCCTCTGCCACTTGCACCACTCTGCTTGATTTGGTTGCAGACCTGTGCACTCCCTTTGACATGCAATTTTAGCCAGTCAGTATTAAGGGCTCATGCAGAACTTTATATTGTATAAGGAGTCAAGCTAATTTTCATCCCAGTCTCAGATATGAGAAAATCCCCATCTAGCATCCCAACTGGCCAATGGTGTCTGTTGGATGCATGGCTACATCGGTGGCACAGCTTAGATTGAAGCTCTAATGTCAGTGATGGTCTGCTAGTATATTAAACATATGGGCCACCCTAGCATCAACAGTTTGTTTTATGGTTGTGATATCATTATTGCTATCAAATATAATAGTGCCATTTCAAACTGGATAGCTAAAATGTATAGTTAATACTGAAAACTGTCCAAGTTTTTTTGTTTATTATAATCACAACTGATTTTCTGCTTTTTCCTTCAACAGTGCAGGCAGTACGTGAGCCAGTATGCTCCTCTTATCGTTCAGCAGCTCATGTCTATGGTGAGTTTATCGATTTAGACGTGTTTGTCAGAATTGTAACATTTTCTATGTCTAGTTTAATATTGCCCAGATTTTACATTTGCACATTGAGCAATGTTCTCAAAATAAAATGTTTGGGCTGTACAGTAAGCCAGACTGGTCATGTTATTCCCCACTGGTAAGCCCATGTCCAGTCTTATTGCCACTTTTTGTCTGCAGCTTTCATTTACATTAGTGTCATGTGGCCAGGTCATGATCTTGCAATTGAAAATGCACTTCTGGAAAAACATTTTCCTGTGTATTTCATAACTAATGAGTATGGCTACAGGGCCTTGTATCCATAGCACTAGCAAAATCCCATCCTGGTCTTCAGTAAATGTAATAAGAAATAAGAATATTTTACTCAGAATTTAGTCCTTGTGGAGGTGTTCAATGCACTGGTGGTTTCATTATTCTTTAAGTTGGACACCAAACTGCATGGCTTCAATGTTAGTGTGACCAAGTAGCTGCCACCCCTGTCTTACTTATGTTGTCTTAATTATGAACGTTTAATTTTATTTACCACCCCTCTTCTAATCTTTCTCAGATACACAAAAAGTGCAAGCTGCCATGTATGCACTAAATAGCATGTAATTATACCATTGTTAGTGTGTCCACTAAACAAGCTATTTGGGACAAAGCCTGTTTCCGTTGCAATTGCTGCTTTGAGCATCACCTTTACATGTTATTTGATTGGCTTACAAAAAATCTGGATATGTGCACCTCAATTTCCACTACACTTTCTCGATTGTGTTGGCAAGACTGCATTGACATTAACGTCTAATCAATTTTCTCTTATTTTCTGTCCCCTTACTCATTTTCTTCCTACTGTATTTTCCTTTCTGGTCTACAGGAGCAGGTAGGTTTCTGTATTCTAGTAGCCTATATATCCAAACCCCCTCTTACCCCCCCCAAACACTTTTTTTTTTTTGTTTAATGATTCACTTTTTTGTGATGTTACTAACTGAATGACCACTGCTAACCTGTGCAGTTTTACTTACTGATCCAAGTAACCAGTTTGGTTTTATTTTGGTATTTGTATATTTGTGGTTTTTTTTTTTATTGCTTTCTCCATATAATACTCACCCATTTTCCATAAAACATCCCTTAGTCTTAATTAACACCTTGCATAGGTAGCACGACATGCTATTATTAGCTTAAAGTACTTGTTGGTCAAGACTTTAGTCCAGGGGGCTCAACTCAAGTTTTGATTCATCACTGCTGTAATATTGAAAAGCTATATATTAGAATGATGTTTTCAACTAAAAATCTGAACTTAAAGCATCAAAAACACATCTGTGGCTCTCAGACTGGAGTTGGGCTTCCTTATTTTATATCCTTTTTTTTATCATTTTAACTTTACAGTGATTATTAAAGTTATCAAGAATTTTGCATGTTTGGGGTTTGGGTGCATGTCAGCTTCAGGCTGTGCTCGGCAGTTATGGTAATGTATGAGCTACAGTGGCCGTGGACTTAAGACCTGCATGCATTGCAAGCTGCATGTATTAAACGGCCTTTATAGTGCTATTGCTATTCACATCTGTAGTGGTAAATCTGGACGAACGGTCGCCACTTTATGATGGCCTACACTAGTCCACAGAGCTTTACAAATCATCTCTGGCACTTTCTTAAATTCTGTCCATGTTTGCTGTCAAAGAATTGGGCATCACTTAACCTGTTTTTATCCTGAGTGAATTCAGCAGGAGCAGATTTTTGTTAAAATTGGAGGAAAGGATGCTGGTTTCAAGAGCAACTGTTTGCTGTGTAAAAGCTCATAATTTCCTTTGGGTTAAAACCAGTTAAAAGGGTGCTGTTTTGCACAAGCATTGGGATCAGAGTTAGTGTCAATTATGCTATTGACCGGCTGGGTGCCTACATGGACACAAGTGGCTGTGTGTCTCTAGGGTAGACAAACGATGGTTGAGGAGGGGCTGCTGGTCGGTTGAGGTTGATGGCAGGTAGCGGAGTGTGAATCCCACACACCATGCTGTGGTCTATGAGTCCCTCACTCTAGCAGGTAAAAAGACATTGGTGTGATTCTCTGGCCCTCCTCAGCAGCAGTGGGAGCAACATTGCAATTGGAGGCGAGTAGGTTAGGTGAAAATAAGAAAAAAATAATTAAAAGTAGACCCCCTCAAAAATGCTTGAAAACCCATAATTCGAATTACTGTTTTGTAATTTGACTATGGGGTGCATGTACACACACATTTCTCCTGTTGGGATGCTGGGGCATTATTGCTGGCCTGACTATGCTTTACACGAACTCCTGCTTTTGTTTTAGCAACCCAAAGATATCTGCTGCCGGGCTGGCTTCTGTGCTTCCACCAGCCCTAAATCAACACCCATGCTGTCACTGGTTCCTGCCAAATCCATCCCTGCTGTCAAAATGTTCCCTGCCACCAAAGTTGTAGAGGCAACCTCAACAAAACCAGCCAAGGTAGAGTCCCTTTTTGCATAGCTTATTGTAAATGTTATGTTATGCTCATTCTCATGGAAATGCATTCTCTGTTTTATACTAAACTGTTGAAGATATTTGTATTACAGTATTCCTATTTTACCATGCACTCCTGGCCATTTGTAGAGACCCTGTTTCATTGCTTGTGTATGATGCTTTGTAGAAGATGGTGCGTGCCCGTGAGTCTCCTCAGTGTGCTATTTGCGAGTTTGTGATGAAGGAGCTTGAGGATATGATCCAGGGTCAGACCACTGAGGTATGTGGGCTTTTTTTATTTTTTATTAACCAATTATGGCTCTACCCAAACTTTTTCTTTCAACTGTTCATCGCTTATGTGCTTATTTTATTCATTTATTTTTTTTAAAGCAAGAAGTTGTGCAAGCTATGGAGAAAGTGTGCAACATTCTCCCCTCCACCCTTACTACTCAGTGCAAGGACCTGATTGAGACCTATGGCCAGGCAATCATCGAGCTGCTTGTACAGGAGGCTGACCCGCAGACCATCTGCACTTTGCTTGGGCTGTGCAAGGGAGCCAAACGTGCTTTTATTCGTAAGTTTCTTTTTTTATATCGAAGCTTTTAAAATAGCCATTGAGATCCATGAGGATGGTGCAGCATTTTAATGCTCTAGGCCACTACTGGTTGGGTGCAAACAGAAACATTGGCTGCCTCTGCAGCAACGGCTACTACTGTATGGTTGAGGCACTAGTGGAAGTGCTAGAAGAATAGGTGGCTTTATATGGGTCAAAGAGGACAGTGCTAGTCTGCCATTATTGGTGTGTTGCATCCATCTGGCAGAGAAAGTGCAATAGGGATTTGGAAATGCTAACATTTGAAGGAACACACAGGTAAGACGAGCACACCACTGCCGACTGAACCCAAGAGTTTGAATCTCAGCAGAGCCATTGGCCGGGGTGGGGTAGTCACATGGAGTTTATCATTGCTCCTGCTAGGCGAGAGTGTGGGAACCCAACACTGGCAGCTGATAAGAAGCGCCCGCAGATTGGACGTGTGTTTGAGGGAGTGTGTGTTGATCCAGCTCTCATTGCTCAGATCAGGTGTTGTGCAAGCGGCAGCGAACTCACAATTGCAAATGGAAATGACTAGACTCTGAGATAGTGGGGGAAAAAACAGAAAAAAAGCGAACACCCATGACATAGGGCTCTGTAAGTTGGTATTTAACATCAGTGAAATGCCTCAAATGGATGTTTAATAATATTAATAAACCCACATTTTTACTGCTGTTTTATACAAGCTTTGCACTTATGCTGTTGTATTGTCTATTGTATTGTGTATATTGATTGATTTTGTTCCTACCCTTTTCAAGCCAAAAATTCTTTATGGGTATGCAAACATTCTTATCACAGGCAAATATGAACAGAATGTGTGCCATGATGTCCACGAGTCACAAGGAGCTAGATAAAATCTGAAAAATGAGAGTTGTTTTGCAGTCCTGTAGTTTCCACCTACATCATCAAATCAGATACACTGTATTTTACATACTGTCAAATTGTACACACATTAGTGTGATTTATTTAAAACCTATTTTAGTGATCAATCCATAACTATGTAAATATTAAATAAATATCTATTATCAAGTTAATTGTATTTTACCATGAGATATCAGACTATACTAAAAGAACCACAGGTTTAAATGAGCATATGAAATTATTATTATTATTTTAGCTGTAATGGAGAAGGCACAGTTTGAGGCTGGTGGATTCTGTGACGTGTGCAAGATGGCTGTGCGTTACGTTGATGGAATTCTGGAGAAGAATGCCACTGAGGCTGAGATCGAGGAAGCCGTAAAAAAAGTCTGCAACTTCCTGCCTGACGAATATAAGACTCAGGTGGGTCCCGCATTTCTAACGGCTGCAAATTTCAAGGATGGCATTTGTAGTTTCATGCTACTGTAGTGTAAACACACTTCTGCCTAGTCATTCTTTGTTGCTCAACAGAGCTTTCAAATAAGGCGAGTCATCTGAGTAATTTACTAATTGTGTAAGAACTGAAGCACTTACAACCATGTTTTTGTTAATGCAGTGTGACCAGCTGATTGACCAGTATGAGCCCCTGATTGTTCAGCTTCTGCTCCAGGCCCTTGACCCTGATTTTGTCTGCACGGTATGATCTCCCCATTTTTACTGATCTTTTTTTTTTTTTATCCTGCCCTCAAATAGATATATGTACACACCACTCACAGTACACACACTGTAAACATGGAATTTACTCAGGTGTCATCATCTTGCATATGCAATATTTAGTTGTTGTTTCTTAATGTGTAACTCAAACTAGTACACCTTATGTAATAAAAGAAATGATGGGAGTACCAAGCCACACCCCGCCCTCTAAAAACTTTATCAACCTTATATGAAACAGACACTTAACATGCCACGTATATAGCCGTAATCGTGCTTAATGTGTAACTCAAAATTTTTGTGTCTTTGTATTTCTTGCACTTAAAAATATTTATGTTATGACTGGTGCAGTGATCTATTATGCTAGCCCACCACCCCTGAGATCCGGGTTAGAATCTTACCAGCTATTGGAAGTCCGGGCACCTGGTTATGTCTTGTGTGTGCAGGATGAATTGGCAGCAATCTGCAGCGATGCTAGCTCTTTGTGTACAATAATTGACACAGCTAAACGTACACCTACATTTAATTTCCAGCTTTTTTATTTAAGTCTCAGCATACATTTTGCACACGTTTCTTTGCTGACTTACTATTTGCACCCTGGACAGAGCACCGATCTATTTGCAGGGTATCGACTAATCCTTTCCTGTAATAGACCGCTGCACTACTTGGGAACATACTGAAGTCATACATTTACACTGGATTCCTTTAAAATATTTTTATTGAGGTGAACTTTAGAAATTACAGTGAATAAAGTGCTCTATGTTGTGATTATGCAGAAATTGGGTGCCTGTCCTGAGACACTGCGTCGGCTGCTGGGAATAAACCAGTGCAGCTGGGGGCCGTCATTCTGGTGCAAGAACATAGAGACTGCCACCCGCTGTAACGTAAGTATCACATGATCCTGACTTCTGTTTGCCTCACTTCTCTGAAGCATTTTACATGTAAAAATGCATTTAAAAATACATTGCATTTGGAAATTGTGTATCCTTTTTTTAATGAAATGGTAAACTGTGTTACAGGCGCTGGCCCACTGCAGGCGTCACATTTGGAGTTAGAGGAGCACTGAAGTTAAAAAGTGAACTGACTGGGAGTTAAAGGAGAATTTCTGTAGTGCTGTTTCTCTCGTTAAAAAAAATCAATCCTTTCCCTTTGTGTCTTGAAAGGTGAAACAAATTACTTTCTATCAAAACTAATTGAAAAGCTAGCTACCGCTGAACTGACTGCGCAAGAGGAGTTGGTACAGGGATGGAGAGTGAGGGGAGGGACTTTGACAAAAGTTGTATATTTTATTGAATCTAGCATCAACTGCTGACTAAGTTTTTGAGCTGTTTTTAGTGTTTCTTTTTGCCCTTTAAACATTTGTTTTTAGTTTGTACGCTTATTAGTCGAATAGGGAATTGAGAATGGAAGATAGCTGTGCCTAGATAGAAAACAGTTTGAGAGATTTTTAACTGTTTGAGATTAGGACTTGGGACTCTTTACCACCTTGCAACTGTAAACAAGGTATGTAAGGAAAATGCTAGGCCTGTGGGTTAGGTGTTTTTTTTTGTTTTTTTATGGTGTGATCAACTGTCATGCAAGTTTATAGTAAATATTTTGTAATCATTTATCTGTTTGAGCTTTAACAGGACTGTCGAATGAACTTCCCAAACACATGCCGTTTTTGTCTGTGTGATTGCTCCTCACTGCTTTTTGATTAAGGTTGCTTTATTGTTAATACTGAAATCTGTCATTTTAATGGAAATTAAACAAATCTAAATCTATCAGATGTGGTCAGTTTTACTTTCTGTTTACTTAACAATTCTGCTTTGAGCCTAGTTTATACTAAATAAACTTTAAAGACTCAATCATGGTATAGTGCACATTATTCAGCTCAGTTGTGTCTTTTTTTTTTTTTTTTTTTTTTTTTCTGTGACCAGAGAGCAATGTTCACTACAAAGCAGAGCTCTGGATCTGGCTAATCATACCAGAGGATTTAATATATAATTTGGATTAAATTGTGGTGGCCAAAAAAACAGTTTTAGTTTTCCCTATTTTACACACACAAAAATGGAACCATGAACACACTTCTGAAAACTTATTAGGATTTTAAAGGTCATGTTTTACACTTTGAGTAACTACCATTCCTGTCACATTCATCAGTCCACAGTCATGGACAATTTTGTATCTCCAATTCACCTCACTTGCATGTCTTTTGACTGGCGGAAACCGGAGCACCCAGAGGAAACCCACACGGACACGGGGAGAACATGCGAACTCCACACAGAAAGGACCCGGACCGCCCCAGCTGGGTGGTGGTGAAAACTAGATTTTGTTTTAATTTGTTAAATTTCTTCAGTGTTCATTTGCTCTTTTTCTCATTCATGGCAGAATAAAGTCAACTTCATTGTTAAATATCTTTATCTAGTTCGCGTTTTTACCAAATGCACTGTTTTGCCTCTGCGACTGACGAGTATGCCCCTATCTATGTGCTCCCCATTATAAGTAATGTAGACACTTTATTTTGTTCAAGAAAAGAGAAAAAAAAATTTTACCCAACATTTATTAAGTAGGTGGCCACACAATTTGCTCCACCCCTCACAGCTGTCTATGCACCAGTTACCTTAAACACCTGTGACCTGGTGCTGCCTTTTTCTGCTGCTATACTTTGAATCGTGCACTTTAGAGCCGCATAAAGCTGCTGTAGTTCCTGTGCAATACTTGAATGTATATGTAAATATTTAAAATTCCTATCTTAGTTATTTCTTCTAGTTTTTTTAAGTCTAAGTTTTATTTTTACTTAACATCGTTTTTTTTGCTATTTATATTTTATTATGTTTACATACACCGAGACCTAAGTAACTGCATTTCGTTCTAATCATGTACATGGTTTTAAATGACAATAAAGCTGAGGCTGAGTCTGAATTTTAAGTCACCGTTCCTATAATTCCAATAAAAAGTGTATACCAGCATCTGAAACCGTATACACCACTCTTTTGTCTCACTGATCAAATCCAGCCTGTGTCTTTAGTATTTAACAGCTTTCATCTAGCGCGAACCTCGCAGAACTACATTTACAGTATTTACCTGCTGCCATCTATCGGACATCCACAGAACTACATTTACAGTATTTATCTGCTGCCATCTATTGGACATTTACAGAACTACATTTACAGTATTTATCTGCTGTCATCTATCGGACATTTACAGAACTACATTTACAGTATTTATCTGCTGCCATCTATTGGACATTTACAGAACTACATTTACAGTATTTATCTGCTGTCATCTATCGGACATTTACAGAACTACATTTACAGTATTTATCTGCTGCCATCTATTGGACATTTACAGAACTACATTTACAGTATTTATCTGCTGCCATCTATCGGACATTTACAGAACTAAATTTACAGTATTTACCTGCCGCCATCTATAGGACGTCCACAACAACTACATTTACAGTATTTACCTGCTGCCATCTATCGGACATCCACAGAACTACATTTACAGTATAGACTGCTTGTAAGATTTCAAGATTTCAAAGCTTTATTGTCATATGTACAGTAGGAAACGTGTACAATGAAATTCTTATTTTGCTGTCCACACAGACCTAAATCATACAGTTATTTATACATGTAATTTGCTGCATTTTACAACAAAATCATACAAACATTGTGGTATTCGTACAAACAGTACATTTTATTAAGTCTCTAATCATTGTAAAACAAAACGATTCATTAAAGTTCACTAAAATACATAAGAATTACAATAAAAAAGGAACTTTATAAACAAAAAGAAAGACAAAGGTTAATAACAGAATATAAAATACAACTCATAACCCTCAACAAAATGCAATAATTCCAATAATGCTCATCCCTCATCCACTGCCTTTGTAACAGCAAGGAAGCTGTGCACAGGCTGTTTAGTGTTACTTAACAAGGTAAACAGGATAAAAGAGAACATTAAACAATGTATACAGAAATGATTTTAATAGCAATTAGCAATTTAGTATAGCAATGATCTTGGCTGGTTAGGCACCTACATACAGACATAATTGGCTTTGCTAAGGCCCCATGATGGATTGGGGTCCTGTCCAGGGTGTGTTACTGCATTGTCAACAGTGATTCTTGGAAAACTGGACCCACTGCAACTCTGACCAAGATTAAGCGGTGGTAGAACATGAAAATGAAATGACATAAACAACTGATAAGTCTGAAACTATGGCTAGTTTAAAATAGATACAAATGATTTTCCTCTAAATTCCAAATTTTCCACCAAATGCAGAACTATTATAAACCTGAAAAATATAAATAAAAGATGTCTGATGCATCCAGCAGATCAAAGTGAGCTTAGTATGAGATCAAATGCAGCATTTTACGCTAGCTCACCAGAGTTGGGGTTTTGAATACATCGTATCGAATCTCAGCTCTGCCTTTCCGACTAGGCTGAGCGGCTGCATGAACAACGATTGGCTGTTGTTCAGGGTTAGAGGGTAAGAAAGTCTGGTGCGACTGCAGCCCCCACTGGCTGACTGATGGCGCCTGCACATGGCTGAGAAATAATGCTGATGGGGGTGTGGCCCTCCATACACAGTGCCCGTCAAGTGTATGAACTCGACTCGTGCAGGTGAAAAATGCACTATCTGTACTGACTGTGTGTACCGGAGGGGGCGCATGTCAGATGAGAGGCGTCCTCAGTCAGCGGTGAAGGGTCGAATCAGTTTAGACTAGAGGATGCAATCAGGGTAATTGGACACGACTAGACTGGGGGATAAGAATTGGGGAAAAAAATATAAATAAAAAAAACAACAACAACTAATTTACATATTCTAAAAGTCAGACAAGGCTAAAATCATCTGAGCAAATACAACAATACCAAGCTACTAAAATATGTATAGCAGTGAAACAATGCTTCTATACATATACCAGTTTACACATCACAAATATATAATGTGTGACATTTAACTCAAAAGCCCGCAAATTAGTAGTAAACATCAGGCTGCAACATTTACCACAGCTGTAGCCTGTTAAAGTCAGGCAGGTCTGTTAACAGTATTAATGAAAATACTTCAGTAATGTAAACAGATACTGTTTTAACACACATTGGCTGATATCAAGGTACTAAGATCTATCCTAAATATCAGCTGAGCCGAAAAGCCAAAATGAATTTGGCAGCAAATGGGATCTGTTTAAGCTGCATTCACATGATGCATGGCGACACCATTTTTGTGCTGGCTGTTCCTTGAGTGGAGAGCAGTGGCAAGTAGTAAAAACTGCATGTCAATGCTGGGCTCACATTAAACTTTCACACAGTGTGCTGACCCTTTAAAGGCACCGCCAATTAAATATCACGCAGTTAAAAGTAAAGCACAGACCTGGTGGAGAGAAACTGATTCTTAATGTTTCACAAAACCCTGAACTGTCGGATTCGACATAACTTTGTGAGAAAAATATGGCATGGAAACTAATAAAGTGTCAAATGTGGAGACTGGGTTTGCATTTTAGATAGCAATCCCACATTTCCTAATCCTGGAATCACTTGTTGTAGTTTCGGAGCTCTTCTGTAAGATTTAAAGCACTGTTTAATTCAAGCAATAAAGTTTTATGAACCCATTTCCCCTTTTTTATCTTCTCATGTCTCCAAATGACGAGCACTGCCAGAACTTTGTTGGATGAACTAAAATACATTTCATACAAACCTGGATGTAAATAAACTGTCAACACCGCTCAGATGGCTACAATACGCTAGCACACCAGAGCTGGGATTTCGAATACATCGTATCGAATCTCAGCTCTGCCATCCGTCTGGGCGACTATATGAACAACGTTTGGCTTTTGGTTATACAGGGGAGAAATGCCGGATAGGGTCCTCATAACTGATGCAATTATGACCCCTGCTGGCTGATTGATGGCATCTGCACAGAATAGAGGAATAATGCAATCAAGGTGTGGTTCTCCGTGCACAAAGCTGATCCGCATATGAACTCGCCTCGTGCAGGTGAAAAGTTGCAGTCGGCTACTGCACACGTCTCGGAGGGGACATGTATCAGTTCGCTCTCCTCAATCGGGGCGAGGGTTAGAGAGGATGCATAAAGCAACTGGGTTCGGTAGCACAGCCAGCAAGTACAAAAGGCGTAAACAAAGTGGTAAGTGAACGAACGAAGTGAACGAAGTGCAAAACGCTTATCATATGAATGCAGCCTTATGAATTGCCACATCATGAAAGTAATTTGAAGTATTTTTCTTGTTTGTTCATGAATTAAAATACACACTTGTCTTGCACATCAAACAATACTGATTGGCATCCTTTCTGGGGTGTGTTACTGTGGTCTGTCCAGTGCTGTCCAGGGAAAGCCGGATCCACTGTGACTCTGACCAGGATAAAAGGAGATAAAAATATATATAAATGAAAGAACTGACATTTGAAAAAAATACTAATGGAATGGTTTGGGGACATCGAAACAGTTTAAAAACAGTAGGTACATCTTAAGCCCTGCATGTACACTCTTTGGCATGTTCTTTTAAAACCCGCTAAAAATTAGCAAACAGTCACATTGCTGCTAATAAATAAAGGTCAGATGATGTGGACAAGGCCCACAGACAGCGCAGAGCCTAGCGCTAGCCCTAGTGTCAGAAAGAAAGACATGATCACGCCTGCTGGCTCTGCCAGCTCACGTGGTACCACTTTGGGCCCGTAGATCATGGGTAGTGTACCCAGGTATCCATTGGAGAATCCCAGAATACACACAAACAGTACAGGAAAGGAGTCATGGGCGAAAAACACCCGGTGCAGGTGATACCGTGGCTGGTAGTTACACAGCATGAAGAGAGGCACCAATGCGGTCCTGCAGAGCGCCAGGATGGGAAGAGTGCGGCTGGTGGGGCCGGGCACCTGAAGCCATGCTGTAATCTGCCGCCCACAGAAGTCAGCAAAGTTGTACAGAAGGAAGCTGGTCAGCGGCACAAAGTAGATGCTGTCCAAGGGACTGCCTGAGTCTTTATTTATCGATTGGATCCCTGAGGAGATTGCTGGGAAGATGGTTATAGAGATGAAGAAGACGTAGAAGACGCACAGACCCAGCAACCATGTCTTACTAAGGATGGGTTTAAGTGGGGGCACAGAGGTCTGACTGCTGGGGGAGTTTGACTGAGAGTTGGAGAGAGCACCATCTGACGTGACAGCAGCAGCTGCTTCCATGTAGTACCTGAAGCAGACAACAAGACACAAGGGTGATAAATACACTTTGTGAAGAATAATTAATTCATGGTTGATTAGCTCAATACAGACTCCTACCCCTGATTAAGGATAGACGTTGTATCTGGCAGGTGAAAAGAAGCGGTTGGAGGAGCCGTTTCAATGTCTCACATAGAGCACTGAGAGCCACACACTGCCTTTCCACAGTCAAACACTCCTTGTGCAGATGCCTCAAACTACAGCAGCAATGATGATTACTGCAGGAACCCATGCTCAACCATTTTACTTCTGTACAGACACGGCCAATCGTGTCTGAGTAGGTGCCCAGCCGGTCAGCAGCACACCTCAAAGTTTTAAGGGATTTAGGTCAAAGGACTGATTACCATGACAACAGCTTGATTATGTGTTTTTTTTCTAAAACCATGCAGAAGGTGAATTAGCTACTCTAAACTGCCCATAGATATGGAAAGTAAGACTATTAGGTGGCTTTTACATGATAAAAGTTTCCCTGTGAGCGGAGGCTTGAATTAATAAACACTGTTGACAAAACTGGCAGCTCTGGCAGTGCTCGTCATTTGGAGATGTAAGAAGAATACCCAGTAAAAGAATGAAGTGGCTTCATTAAACTTTTTATTGCATTAATTAAAGGGCAAATTGACTAATTTTTTGAATGCATTTTCTCCCGATTTGTAGCACGTCCATTTTTAATTGCGTTGTGCTTTCTCTCTACTGGTGTT
Source organism: Trichomycterus rosablanca (assembly GCF_030014385.1). Lineage (NCBI taxonomy): Eukaryota > Metazoa > Chordata > Actinopteri > Siluriformes > Trichomycteridae > Trichomycterus > Trichomycterus rosablanca. The sequence continues at coordinate 28,623,255 of NC_085992.1, read as the reverse complement.
CACCCCCACCAGCAGAGGTCATAATTGCATCAGTTATGAGGTCCCTATCCAGCTCTTCCCTCCCTGTATGAACAACATGCCAACTGTTGTTCATGTAGCCGCCCAGCCCAGCCAGATGGCAGAGCTGAGTTTCGAACAGACGAGTTTGAAATGTCAGCTCTGGTGAGCTAGCGTGTTTTACCGCTGCGCCACCTGAGCGGCTATAATCAGATTAAAGTTTGTGCGCAGCAACAAGCGGCAAAAACAGAGCATCAAAGCGATAAAAGTGTGCACTGCAAAATTTCTCCCCTTTTCTCCCGATTTGTAGCGCGTCCAATTTTACCCAATTGCTTTATGCTTCCTCTCTACAGCTGGGGGTGCTGACCCCCGCCCCGACTGAGGAGAGCGAAATGACACATGCCCCCTCCGACATGTATGCAGTAGCCAATTGCATCTTTTTACCTGCATTAGGTGAGTTCATATGCGGATCAGCTTTTGTGTACAGAGAGCCACACCCCGATTGCATTATAACTCTGTGCAGACGCCATCAATCAGCCAGCAGAGGTCGTAATTGCATCAGTTATGAGGTCCCTATCCAGCTCTTCCCTCCCTGTATGAACAACAAGCCAATCGTTGTTCATGCCCATCCGGATGCCGGAGCTGAGTTTCGAACAGATGAGTTTGAAATGTCAGCTCTGGTGTGCTAGCGTGTTTTACCGCTGCGCCACCTGAGCGGCTATAATCAGATTAAAGTTTGTGTGCAGCAACAAGCGGCAAAAACAGAGCATCAAAGCGATAAACGTATGCACTGCAAAATGCTCAAGGTAGCGCAGCAGCAAGGTAAGCGGCATTGCCTTGGTTTTGCTGAGTATCATGTGAATGCAGCCTAACAGGCCTTCTTCATAAAAGCTCATCATTTAATTCCAATGTGTGTTTACTTTGAGGCTGTACATTTATAAATAAGTTAACTTAATAAGTCAAACATAAAACTGTATATTGCAAACTCCACCGCCTCGTACCAACTACTCTGCATTTTACACTTCCTTCACTCGTGTCTATGACCTGCATGTCATAATCATCAGATTCCTTGTGTCTGGCTTTTTAAAAACGGTCTACCCATGTAGAAATTTCTGATCCTAAAACCACAACAGCGTCATGAAACTCTTGTGTTCTTGCTGACCGCCCTTGAGTGAAACTTGACATGATGTTAAAAGCCACACTTCCTTATTACACTTTCGTTTTAGTATATGTCTAAATCTAGTCTTCCCCTCCGTCCATCTCACAAATAATAAAAGCTAAAGCATTGCTAGGTATTAATAATAGCTAAGTGTGAACTACAGGTCAAGGTTAAAAAGCAGCATACTGTTAATGTTCCCTCTCAGTAAGTACAAGTGGTTTTCAGGTCTGGGAAATGGGTAGGCTTTAAAAAAGACTAAGCTTATTTTCATTTAAAGGGAATCAGTTCGAGATGAAGCCACATTGTCAGGTCTGAGCTAGCCATTATAGAACGGTAAATTGAGCAATAGTCAGATAAATCGGGGTCAAACACAGTCATGGACAATTTTGTATTTTCAATTCACCTCACTTGCATGTCTTTGGACTGTGGGAGGAAACCGGAGCAAACTCCACACAGAAAGGACCCGGACCGCCCCACCTGGGAATTGAACCCAGGACCTTCTTGCTGTGAGGCGACAGCGAGTTTCAGTGTACCTGTGCCCACTATAGCCTAATGTTGTAATTGTAGCAGAGTGTAGTCTAAAGCCTCATTCACATTGCGCAGTACCCTACGCAACAGTACATTAAATTTGTGGTTGTTTTCATGGCCAAGTGGCCTATACATACCAAGCGCACTGGAGGAGGCTATATGGGTGGGGCAGGAAACTGCGTACCATTTATTGTTCAAATGCAATGGTCACAAAATCACCACTTGGAGTGAGACAATACAAGTGCCATATTTAAACCCAAATGCAATATGTTTTATTAATTTTATTAGAACACAGTCACTGCCTTGCCTTCAGCAAACCTCAGCTCCTTTCATAAGTACTCTTGTGCAATTGGAAAGAGGTATGGTACAGATAGTTCTGGAATTGGATGCGCACTATACCCTAGTACTGTTTAGTATTTTAAGTACAGTAGACCCTTGAGTTACGAACATTTCGGGTTACGAGCGATCTGTTTCAACTTAACGTACAAACAAATTTCGGATTACGAACCGAAATTCGTGAAACACGTGACGTCACGAACAAGTTGACTCCAACCGTCTCTCTCTCTCTATATATATATATACAGTGAGCGAACATTCAGACAGCGGACAGTGTTTTTCCAGTGTTTTCTTTATATTTTGTAAAATTCAATATTAAAATGTCCCCAAAGAATGTGCAGAGATAGCGCTGATGTTGAGAAAATGAAAAAAAACTTTTAATATTTAGTAATTACTCCTGCCAGTAGCTGTCACTGTGTATCAGACAGAGGGGACTGTGAGTGAGAGAAGAAGGAACTCGTAAAGTATTCTTTCTTTCGTGCAATTACACCTACAAAATACAACACTATTGAAATAAAGAAGGAAATAATAGAGAAATATGAGAGTTGTTTCTGGTAGATACATTTTATAAAAAAAGAAGGAAATGTATTATAGTGTATGGTGCAGCACACGTACTGTACTGAATGTGTTTTTTATGTACAGTACTACTGTGAATTGTTGTTTAGTATTGTTTATTTAATGTCTATTCTATTATTTAAGATTTAAGGGAAAATGTACTTGTTTTATAACAAAAAAGACCATTTAGGACATTAGAAAGGTTAGGTAAGGGGGTGGTTTGGGAGGTCTGGCACGGATTAATTCTATTTACAGGATTTCTTATGGGAAAAATAGGTTTACCTAACGAACATTTTGACTTAAGAACAGCCCTTTGGAACTAATTACATTCGTAAGTCAAGGGTCTACTGTATGTTCTTGGCTAACAGGTGCAGGACCCGAAGTTTTCTTCTGCTTATGAATTTCATTGCCTAGTTTTTGCTTGCTATTGTTGTAAAGAGTGTTTATTTAAGTTATTGTAGCCTTTCTGTTAGTCGGGCTAGTCTTCCCTGACTTCTTCCCTCAACAAGGCATATCCACTCTAAAAACTGCTGCTCAGTGCTTTTACACAATTCTGTGCAGGCTGTTAAAACTGCTGTGTTTGAAAATCACAGTAGATCAGCAATTTTTGATATCTGGCACTGACAACCACAAAGTCACTCAGACATCTCTTAAATACTTTTTGTTATCTCAGACCATTGCAAAAGCTTTAAAATCAATAAAAAGCAATAAAAGTCCATTTCAACTCCCAGTAATGTCCTAACAAAAGATAACATACCTGGAGTAATCCAGCTTAGGCAGCAGCAGGTACATGATGATGCAGAGCAAGATGAAGACATCAGCAGTCAGAAAGTAGGCCAATGCGCTGTTGGTCACATCACTTGCTGCAGCCAGGTCCACTATGGATGCAAGTGCACTTACAGTACCACCCATAGCCTGACCTACACACACACACACATACAGTTAAATGAATTGACTTAAATAAAGCAGTGTTTTTCTCTGGGGTGTCTTTCCATTAGCACTATTTTTGTTTAGTGCCTAATAGTGGATGCACAAACAGTTACTTAATAAGGTCCAGAGATTTCTGCAGCTATTTTACTCTGCCTGTTTTCACACCCCTAAGCAATGCACATTGTGCCTTCGGTGTGATTTTTATAGTACACTCACTTCTATGGAAAGTGTCAAGGGTACTAAATGTCCTTCATTTGTAGACAGTTTGTCTTATTGTGGATCAATGTTATGGATCAGCCATAACATTATAACCACCTCCTTGTTTCTACACTCACTGTCCATTTTATCAGCTCCACTTACCATATAGAAGCACTTTGAAGTTCTACAATTACTGACTGTAGTCCATCTATTTCTCTACATACCTTTTTAGCCTGCTTTAACCCTGTTCTTCAATGGTCAGGACCCCCACAGGACCACCAACAAGCAGATATTATTTGGGTGGTGGATGATTCTCAACACTGCAGTGACAATGACATGGTGGTGGTGTGTTAGTGTGTGTTGTGCTGGTATGAGTGGATCAGACACAGGAGCACTGCTGGAGTTTTTAAATACCGTGTCCACTCACTGTCCACTCTATTAGACACTCCTACCTAGTTCGCCACCTTGTAGATGTAAAGTCAGAGACGATCGTTCATCTATTGCTGTTTGAATTGGTCATCTTCTAGACCTTTATCAGTGGTCACAGGACGCTACCCACAGGGTGCTGTTGGTTGGATGTTTTTGGTTGGTGGGATATTCTCAATTCAGCAGTGACAGTGAGATGTTTAAAACCTCCATCAGCGCTGCTGTGTGTTATCCACTCATACCAGCACAACACACACTAACACACCACCACCATCTCAGTGTCACTGCAGTGCTGCGAATGATCCACCACCCAAATAATACCTACTCTGTAGTGGTCCTGGGCCATTGAAGAATGAAAGGGGGCTAACAAAGCATGCAAAGAAACAGATGGACTACAGTCAGTAATTGTAGAACTACAAATTGCTTCTTTATGGTAAGTGGAGCTGATAAAATGGACAGTGAATGTAGAAACAAGAAGGTGGTTTTAATGTTATGGCTGATCGGTGTATGCCTTTAGAAAAGTGTAACCTATTGGGAAAATTGCTAACCCAGAAGTTTTAATAGTTGCCCAAGTTTGCCGGCTTTCACGTGTTGAGCATTTTGCACTTCATTCACTGTGAGACTGACTGCACATTACTGCTTACTGTGGCATTTAAGTCTTTCACATGATATGGAAAAATACACATTCTGCTGACTAGGCACCTAAGCGCAAGCTTGAATGGATAAACACTATTGACAATACTGACTAACAGACATGCATTTTAGTTTATACAAGAAAGCTCTGGCAGTGCTGGTCATTTTGAGATGTGAGAAGATAAAAACCAAGCAAAAATAATGCAAAGTCATGAAGCCACAACACATGATTCCAGGATTATGAAATATGGGCTTACTATCCAAAATGCAAAATCCAAGTTTTATAGCTAATGCTAGATTTAAGGTTAAATTAAACAATTCAGGGTTTTGTGAAACAGTGAGAATCAGCTTCTCTCTGCCAGATCTGTGCTTTGCTTTTTACTACATTATGTAAACAATGTGTCTCATTGATGGGGCTTTACAAAGGTCAGCAGCAAAGTGAGTCAGAGTTTAATCAGATTAAGAGACATGCGATAAAAACTAAGCATCAAAGCAGTAAATGCATGCGGTGTGTGATGCTCAAAATAGCACAGGGGCAAGGTAAGAGTCATCGCCTCATTCCACAGGAAACAATGGCACAGTCAGCACAAAAGTGGTTTTGCCATGTATCATGTGAATGCAGTCGTAGGCTTTGAATGAATAATCAACAGAGAGATAAAAAGTACAACTGATTGTGTTTTTAGTTTAGTTAAAGGGTGGCACGGTGGCTAAGTGGGTAGCACGGTGGCTAAGTGGGTAGCACTGTCGCCTCATAGCAAGAAGGTCCTGGGTTCGATGCCCAGGTGGGGCAGTGTTCTCTCCGTGTCCGCGTGGGTTTCCATGAACTTTCCTGTCTGAGGTAATTTCTCCCTTTTTTCTCCTGATTTTTAGCATGTCCAATTTTTACCCAATTGTGTTATGCTTCATCTCCACTGGAGCTGACCCCTGCCCCGACTGAGGAGAGTTAGACTGGCACACGCCCCCTCCGACACGTGTGCAGTAGCCGACTGCGTCTTTTCACCTGCACGAGGCGAGTTTATATGCAAATCAGCTTTGTGCACGGACTGCCACACCCTGATCAGCATTATTCCTCGTGTCCGGCTTATCCTACCCTATGAACAACAAGCCAATCGTTGTTCATGTAGCCTCCCAGCCCAGCGGAATGGCACTGTCTGAGGTACTATCTACGCACAGAACTAAATAATGGTCATCTGTCTCATGTGATTCACATATGGATGTACACACACAAGGGAGTCTGTATAATCTGTCCTGCTCTCTTGTTGGATAAGAAGTTCCATTCCTGTCTCCTCTTTAGTCAATTATGGATGTTTGTTAGTTCATGTATACATAAAATAATGGGCCAGACCCAAAAATATTTTTAATGGTTCTACAACAATTATTTGTTCAGAAAATTAGCAAGAAGTAAGAAAATGCACTCCTGAGATCTGTGCCAGGTTTTGCTCATCACTGCAGGGAACTGTTGGTGGTAGGGAAGTTAGAAACAAGGAAACTCTTGTATGCAAAGATGAATTCATAAAAATATTTAAATGTTTGATATAAAACACTAACACGTGTCTGGGTGTTCCAAATTATGAATTTGGCCCATTGTGTGGACAGAATGAGTCAGTTAGTGCTGTTTCTCAAGCATCTTCAGCTGCCCTATATCACTGCATGCGCAACAGTTTAAAATAAGTCTTGGAACAGGCATGTGAAAAGGAACACTTGACAATATTTGTGGTGGTGTGCCTCTGAGATGATGAGCTGGCACTGTACCACCCAAGTGCCCCTAATAATAACTTAAAAACATCACTAAATAATAATAAAAAGCTTCAAGAAAACCATTTCTTGTAAGTATAAATAACAGGCAGTGAATTGAACTTGCTGGCAAGTGTTTGTTGGCTAGTCTAGTCGGGTATATGTTTTTCGTACAGTATGAATATTTTTTGCTTGCTAATTATGTTAGCACATGCCTACTGAGATACACTATAAGGACAAAAGTATTGGGACACCCCTTGAGTCTTGAATTCATGTGTTTTTGCCACAACTATTGCTAACAGGTGTATTTAATCAATTACATAAAGGAAATTATATGCTTCCAACTTTAGCAGCAACAGTTTAGGACAGGCCCAAACCTCAGTGGCCTCCACAGAGCCCTGACCTCAGCCCCACTGAACAATGAACTGGAACATCAGTTGAGGTTTTCTTGATCAGCATCAGTGCCCAGCCATACAAATGCTCTTTTGACTAAATGGACACCAATCCAAACAGACATCCTTTAAAGTCTTGTGAGAAGCCTTCTCAGAACAGTGGTGGCTGTTGTTACAGCTGAGAAGATCACACAGAGGTCACTCAAGTTTAATACCATTTGTTTTTGAAATGGGATGTCCAACAAGCTCATGGTCAGAGGTCCAAATACTTTTGGCCATACAGTGTACATTCACTCTTGAATTAATGAAATCACAAAACAAAACCACTTGCTGTGAGAGCTGCAGTTTTACCTGATATGAGGGCTTGTGATATCCTCATGGGAAAATGGCCACTGATGCCAAAAACGCTGCCACTGAAGAAGTTGGACGCTCCGCTGACCAATGCAACACTGACCAGAGTTCCGGTAAAGAACTGCCATCTACATTCAGACACATCCACTTTCACCAGTACTGTAGTGATCACGAACACAAGCAGAATCACTGCCAGTGAGAACAGGATCCGCACATTAGAGGACAGCCTGGGAACAAACACACACAATCAGCTAAAGTGAATGAAAATACATTGATTAAACCAATTGGTCAGCTTCAATATTCCTGAAGTCTCAACATGACAAATGTGGAATTCGGTTGTTAAGTCTCTTCTAGGTGCTTTTTGGATACCTTACCGATCTGCTAAAGCAATACAGCCAACCTCGAGAAGTTTGTTCATCCCTAAGACAGGGCTTCCTAAGCTTTTCTGGCCAAAACTTTAGGGCCTACATTTCCGAACCCCTACCACAACCGCTCCCTCTGGGCTATTTTCTGGATAGTACTGTAAATAAATGCAAATTTTACAATTACATTGTGAGTGTCTTCTCAGTTAAAGATTTAAATTCAGTTTTGAATACTACTCATGTAGCTAATATTTTTATATATGTAAGAGAAGATCCAAAATCTCAAAACTTTCATGGATAATACAACATATTTCATAACTCAGATCTTTCTGCCTAGAACAAAATTACTGTTCATAAAAATCGACTTCAGCAAATCTTCATCTCAGGGATCTTTATTTGGTGTCCTGGTGCCAAGCTTGAGAAGTACTGTCCTATCACTTGCAGCTTAGCCATTGAAAGATTTTCTCAAATCAACCTAAAACTCTAAAATAGGACCTAAGAGGATATTAGGAACAGATACTCTGGGTGCAATGCGGTAACACAGCCTGGACAAGATGCCAATCCATTTTGGGGCCTCGGCCATCCCTCCCCTTGGACGTAGCTAATCATATCAGCATGTAGATGCCAAACTGGCCGATAGCACCTCTAGGGATTCAATCCCTAGATCACGGCAGAAGTGGGCTAGCATAATTTTAACGCTGTGCCACCTAAGAGCCCTCTATACTTGTTTTTCAAAGCCAAACTAAATAAAATCTTTTAGCACACAGGAATACATTTTGAGTAGAGAATTTAAGAGAACTGAATTTAAAAATGCGAATTTCTTAAAGCAACGCTATGAAACCAAGTTAAACATTTTACTTCATCTTGATGACGTAGTTGTATTTTATAGGATGATGCACACACAATTAGTCCCACATGAAGTAAAGGAGAAGGAATTAAATGTCTGCACTACCCAGTGCACCAGGTGTCCATTAGAATGTACTATTCAGCTATAAACAGAAACCCTTGATAAGAATCTGTGTGGAATTACATAGATGTATTGTCAAATTCGGATATTGTTTACATATTGTTAATACATTGTTTGTTTGTTTATTAGGATTTTAACGTCATGTTTTACACTTTGGTTACATTCATGACAGGAACGGTAGTTACTCATTACACAAGGTTCATCAGTTCACAAGGTTATATCGAACATAGTCTTGGACAATTTAGTGTCTCCAATTCACCTCACTTGCATGTCTTTGGACTGTAGGAGGAAACCGGAGCACCCGGAGGAAACCCACACGGACACGGGGAGGACATGCAAACTCCACACATAAAGCTAGGACCAGGACTGCACACCCTGGGGATCGAACCAAGGACCTTCTTGCTGTGAGGGGACAGTGCTACCCAATTAGCTACCGTGCCGCCCAAAGCATTATGCATTTATTCAGACCCACTGTCTTTATCTAAGGTCAGTTGCTCAAAGAAATTAGATTTTGAGTAGAACTTTAAATTTTGGATGATAATGATGTGATAAGATGACAGAAAGATGTGTTTACATGTTTACTACATGAAGTCAAACATACAAAAGCACTACCTGTTCACTAGAAGGTAGTTGAGGACCAGGCACAACACTGAAGGAACAGTAGATGCAATAGCAAGGTAGCTCTCAAAGTAATCCTGCAGAGAGAAAGAGAGAGAGAACTTAATGAAAATAATTGAATAGGCTATTTATATAGTAGATATTTATGAAGCATATAAAAATCTATGTCATACAGAGATTTGTCAATTAGGTATGTACCACAAACACTTACACTGAGGTCATTGTGGGACTCGTGGTGGCCTGATGAGCTGGAGTTGCCGCTAAGCTTGTAGAGCCAGTATTGTTTGGCTGTGATAAAGAAGTTCCATGGCAGCAGCGAGCCGATGCCCAGCATGAAGAATATGCAATAGACAGAGTTGTAGGAGTCGTGAGGCAGGTGACGGGCGAGTAGCGGTGACCCATCTTCGTCAACGAGCTTGACCTCGGAACTCTCCTCATCAGACATGGAGGCGTGATTTGGGGTGATGTAGGCAGAGTTCAGACTGGCCTGCTGGTGCTCTGTACCATCCATCATTCAGAGAAAATGAGAGAATAAGGAAAGTAAGAAAATGAAAAGGGGGTTGAGGGAAGGAGGAGAGACAAGAGATAAGAAGGGAAGTAACGAGGGTAAATAAAGAAAATGCAGGAGGGTAAGAGCTAGACATAAAACAAAACAAAACTGGAGGATAATGCACATGCTATAAGTGAGAATACACAAGCTATTAATCTGTTTATTAGTAAACAAGACACTGCAAAGGTTTTAAGCATTGCACACTAGGGATGCAATTCTTTTTTTCCGATGCAACTCTTTTGCCACTTCCAGCAGTTGTTTCCAGTTACCCAGATAAATCCCCTCTATAGCTGCAGACCTCTACCCTAAAAAGGAGGGTCGTACCTCACACGCCCCCTCCAACACATCTGTAGTAGTAAACTGTTTTTTTTTTTTTTTTTTTACCTGCCGGGATCAATATTGCATACAGACGGACAGTCATGCATGATCTCCATTATTCCCCATCTGTGTGCAATACCATCGACAACTGCAGCACTAATGAGGAATTCCTTTAGCCCTTCCTCCCTCAGACACAGCCAATCATCTGTGTAGGCACCTGGCCAATAGCAGAGCCGAGATTTGAACTCAAGGTCTTGGCAGTGGTGGGCTATGGTACTAAAGCATTGCGCCACCCAAGCCAACAACCCCCGCCCCATTCTTAATTCTAATAAATCATCAAGTATTATGAATGGATATATAGGAATGTATATAAAACTTTTTTTAACAACAGCATTAAGTAAATGACTTTAAATATCATTACATGAAATCAGTTCATTATTAACATCCCTAGTGCGCACTAACATGCACAAGCCAAACAACTCAAACAGACTTATAATTACCTGGAATTTCTCTCGTGTCTCTCTCTCTCTCTCTGCAATTAGTACAACACCCACAACAGGTCACACTCTCATTTTGAAAGCAAACATACCTGAGCCAAACAAAAAGAAAGGAAAGGTTAATTGATTCAGCCTTTATGTTACAAATAGTTGAATATATTGTTTAGTTATTGTAACTACTTATTCACCTTTGGTAACTGCTTTTTTTCAAACCAATGACAACTCAAATTCAGTTCAAAATAACATTTTTAAATGCAAGATAATTCAAATAATTATTTCACCATCTACCATACAAAATAATGTGAATTCCTCATGGCCAGTAACTCTCTTGGCCCACTGCAAAATTGAATTCTTCACAGAACACCTTGTTTTGTGCACAGGAGTACAGATATGCTGGAACACACGCCCCCATTGCCGACAACATCTTTTCACGTAAGGCGAATTCAAAAGCGGATCAGCCTTGTGTACGGAGAGACACACCCTGATCAACGCATTATTTCTCGACACTGTGCAGGTGCCATCAATCAGTCAGTGGAGGACGTAATTGCACCAGTTATGAGGAGTCCCTGGTCCGGCTTCCCACCCTGTAAAAACAACAGCCAATTGTTGTTCATGTAGGCACCCAGCGCCTAGGGAAGTATATTTTATAATTATATAATAATTCATATAATAAGTATAATTATAATTTTATTGATATAATTATTTTTATATATTATATATTATTTGTATATATTTTTAGCAATAAGTGTGGCTGAAATACCTGAACACAATAATTGGGAAGCTTGTCCTCCTGCATATGGCAATAGTATGTTTTGCTTTTAATAGGAATGCTTAGAATATTGCAGGGAATCAATGAAACATTATGGTGCATATTATGTACAACACTTCTAATGCTGTGAACTCGTACTGTGCCCTTCTCTTAGTCATACAAACAAATGTCTTGTTTAAACATGTCCATTTCGATACACCTCATAAAAAGACTGAAGGTTTTATTAGCTTGTAACCTTATCTGACTCTTAAGGAATCACATGAGAGGTTTGAAAAAAAAAAAACACAGATAAACAAAACCTAATATTGGACTGAAAAATATACAGAGAAAGAAAACAACACACAAATGTGCACTTGGAAATATTTAACCACCCCTCACCTTAATAGGTATTATGGGAATGTGTATACAATTAAATGAAAATACAACAAAAGGTCTCAATAAACAGATAAAAACACAATTATTAATGCATTATTAATGCATGCAAGCAATTTTGACAATTGACAGTTTTGAGTTTAAATGAAAAACATCTAGATCTCTTGACAAATGTCCATGTGCATTATTATTTAACCCCTAGACTCGTTACTTGGTAGAACAACTTTTACCTTGATATCCCCTAATAAGCGATTTCAGTAAGTGTTAACAAGCATCTGACACCATTCTTGTGAAATCTTCACCCATTCTTGTAATGCAAAAACTTTCCACCTCCATGCCTGACCATGGTGATAGTATTCTTCTAGTCATAAGCTTTGCCATTCTTGCTCAGACAAACTGCTGATTCATATGATGTAACAGTTCCACTTTGATTCATTACTCCATAGAACTGTGTCCCAGAACTCTTCAAGCCTATCCAAATAACTCCTGGTGTATTCCAGTCGACCCTTTCTGTGCTTCTTGATCAACAGTTTAATTTGTCTTGTATTCTGGCTAAGTGTCACAGTGTCCATCAGTCCATACCTTAAGTCGTTTGCAGTAAGATGAAGGCTTTCCTTTGTTGTTCTGGTGAGATTGCTAAGACCTCTGGATGAAATGTATTACCCACACTAAAGCAGGATTGTTTAGTTGTGTAGACATCAGTTTTACTGCCTTGTTCTTTGGGGTCTCAGAGACCCCAGTGTTGTGTGTACAAAAAATACATTGAGTTCAAAATTCATTCATTTTCTTATCCGCTTATCCAATTAGGGTCACGGGGGAGGGGGGTTGCTGGAGCCTATCCCAGCTTTCCAATGGGCGCAAGGCACACAGTAAAATCCTGGACGGGGCGCCAGTCCATCGCAGGGCAGACACACACACACATTCACTTATAGGGCAATTTAGTGTCTCCAATTAACCTGATTGCATGTTTTTGGACTGTGAGAGGAAACCGGAGTTCCCGGAGGAAACCCACGCAGACATGCAAACTCCGCACAGAAAAGACCCGGACCGCCCTGCCTGGGGATCGAACCCAGGACCTTCTTGCTGTGAGGCGACAGTGCTACCCACTAAGCCACCGTGCTGCCCGAGTTCAAAATTAACCAAATTAAAAATAAAATAAAAAGAGGTGGAAGATTTTGTAAAGAGTTGTGTACATGTGTGTGTGAATGTGTGTAAGAAAGTCAGCTGTACCCTCAACACCAGACAGAAACTAAAAACATAGTTAAATAGTTAATTCGTACCCAGAGCCATTAGGCTTTACAACTCCACCAGGCAGGGACGGCTGGCTGTAGCTAAAGACTGAGGGTTCTAATGTAGCCATGTGTGAATGTACTTGTATGCACATGCATGTGCAAACATATACTGTATCTGTATATATATATATATATATATATATATATATATATATATATATATATATATATATATATATGTGTGTGTGTGTGTGTGTGTGTGTGTGTGTGTGTGTATGTATTTGCATATGTGTACATGTATGTATATGGGTATATATTTGTATGTATATATATGGCTATATTGGCCTCATCGTGCAATATTGTCACATGTCACTTTACTATTTAATAATTTAATTACTATTCAATCTTTACACTAAAACTATACCTCATGCATCATGACAGTTACCAGTTATTTTATGTAAATTACAAGAAATACTTAGTTCTAGTTTTTCTGTTTGCTTTTGTTTTGTACTGTTAATTTTTTGTTGTATTATGCTACTGGGGCTTTAATTTCCTTCGGGATCAATAAAGTATCTATCTATCTATCTATCTATCTATCTATCTATCTATCTATCACCTTTAATCATGCATTTTGGCTGAAGTCTCTGAGACAAGCATCAGAAGTGTATAATTTACATATCATTACAAAAATGTGTATTTGTACTTTACATAAAATTACTTCAAGTCATGAAGTATCAACGTGATTGAAAAACGTCTAATGATATTTTGTGGGCTGTTAAAAAGCTCTGTGGTCTCAGGGACCCCAAACAGAACATGTTGGTAAAGTAAACAAACAGCGTAAGACTGGAACAGTAAAAGTCCACAATTTAAAAAGTCCAGAGAAAAGTGCAAAGACAGACTTTTCATTAAAACCCAGTAAACAACAACATGTAGATACCAAGAGTCTGATACTGCTCATTCAATCCAGAAAACCTTTAATCAAGTCATTTATCTACTCACCAGTATCTCCTCTTAACCTCTTAAATACCGTTCTTCCAGTTTCATTATCTCATATAATGTAAAATCTGTTCAAACTAAAACATGGTTGTATAAAACACTAGACGTGTATAAACAACAGCTGGATTTTACCAGATGTACTGAGCTGAATCTGAGTCGCTCTCATCTGTTTACTCCAGCGTGACTTCACTTTCATATTAAAAGTTCAGCAACAAAACAACGCTGAGAAAATGTAACAAAACCTGGGCTGCGATCCAAACACGCTTATGCACTTCCCCTACTCACTTCCCCGAGGGAAAACCCCACCACACTCTCTACAGGTGTTTCAATACATTACCAGCTTCAATAAAGTGGATAGATGGATGGATGGATCATTAAACCTCAATTGCTTGTATTCAGTAATAATTGTTAGTTAATTCATTGCTTTGAATAAAAACATCATCTGTAGATAGATAGACAGATAGATAGATAGATAGATAGATAGATAGATCCATCCATCCATCCATCCATCTATAGGAGATAAGCCCTTAGCATTTACAGTTTACAAGTTAAGATGGTGACGAAAAATGCCATAAGGCTTTAGCAAGCAACATAAAATTAATTTTTTTTTCTTTTTAACTGCATTTTCTTTTTTAACTTTTTTGAATTGACTACTGCAGTTGTAGTTCAGAGATTAAGACACTGGACCGGTAATCAGAAGGTTGCTGGTTCAATTCCACCATCTCCAAATTGCCACTGTTAGGCCCCGGAACAAGACCATTAACTCTCAATTGCTTGAATTCAGTAATAATTGTTAGTTAATTCATTGCTTTGAAGAAAAACATCCTCTAAATGTCGTAAATTTTAATATAAATGCAGAACTGTTCACATAATTTCCATATCAAAAAAATAAGGAAGCCTTATAGGATTTCCCTCTCTCTCTCCTCATGTACCCAAACATGTACGTGTGTGAGTGAGAGACTCAGAGAACTCAGAGAAAGAGTTAAATAAAAAACACCTAATTTTTAACACTGGAGGAACTTCATGTACAACATACACACATCTTCAGAAAGAAACCAAGTCTTTAAAATGAATGTTTTAGAAATAAACTAACCATTAGATCCAGTTCTCTCAGGTGTGTTTGCATGGACTGTTGTACTTTTCTTTGCCCCCTTTATAGGTAACAGCACATTCCATGGTTACTTTCATTGTAATTTTTTTATTTTTTTTTGAGACACTAATCAAAACAGGTATACCCTGGACAAGGTCACCAATCCACACACAAGGCTCTTTTCTTTTAAATAACTGACTTATAATGTAATCACAATGTGTGTATTCCTAGTGTTTCCTGGTGGAGCCAGGCTCTCTGCAACCCTGACTGGGATAAAGCTGTTGATGGAAATGACAATGTATTAAAGTGGGGGCTGCAATCAATGACACTTTAACTTGGGTACCTGGGTTGAATCCTCACATTTGGATATGCAAAAATGTTGACAGGTCCATGTTAGTTTACTATGGGAACTCATCACTATAATTTTCTCTCATTTTCTTAAAACATGCACAGGTGCCTATTCTAAATTGTTTGTTCCCCTGACATGGTTCAGAATGCATTGCACCTGGTGTTTCTACCAGTGATCCACTGTGACCCTGGCCGGAATAAACTAAATAGTGAAAATATATAATATAATATACAATTCTTTTGGTAATGTGAACAAATAATTATTCTAAGTTTAAATAATATATCATTAATTTACTATTCGATTTATCAAGTTATTTTAGTTGGATAAGTTAGTTGATCGTTTGCTTTTGTTGTGAAGGCTATTTTTACTTTTATGTTGAAATGTAACCAGCAGTAACCGGAAGTTGTTTTCTGACTACTTTTCTCTCTAGCTTCACGGGTGCTGTTGGACTGATTAAGAGGTAAGTTAATTATATTTTTACTTGATATTAGTAAATATTATAATGGCTGGGTGAGAATGCAGGTTATTGAATTTAATTAGCATGTCATTTACACATAATTTGCTCTGAATAAATAAAGCACATCACATGTAATGGTCCGTCTACACATGCGGCGTGATTGTATTTAATGCTGGCTGTGTCCCAAACCGAAATTCACTCGACTTTAGTGAATATTAGTTAAATGTTTTATTCTGCTAAACGATTTGGTTTGTTTGATGTTGTTTGGGACTTTATCTGTTCTCTTTGAATTATATATCTAATACAGACATCCCAAGTCTCCCGCACATACATAGCGGCTCCCTGATGCCCACAAGTCAGATAAAATCTCCCGGAATCTAGAACGAGCGGCCAAGAGCGACACACACACACACACACACACACACACACACACACACACACACACACACACACACACACACACACACACACACACACACACGCAGGCGACACAGACTTTTTCCCCCCGATCGTGTATTAAATCCGTTATCTGATATACAATCTAGCGCACTGTGTAGGGAACATAAATCAGTTGTCTAATATATTGTCTAGTGCACTATGTAGGAAACATAAATAATTATGTAATACACTATCTAGTGCACTATGTAAGGAACACAAATCATCTAGTTATACTTTCTAGTGCACTATGTAGGGAACATAGATCCGTTATCTGATATACAATTTAGTGCACTATGTAGGGAACCTAAATCTGTTAACTAATACGCTACCTAAAGCATTATGTAAGAAACATAAGCCTATTATCTACTTCACTATCTAGTGCACTAAGTAAGGAACATAAATTATTTTCAAATATACAATCTAGTGCACTATGTAGGGAACATAAATCTATTATCTTTCACACTATCTAGTGCACTATGTAGTACACATAAATGTGTTTGTGACACGAACAGTTAGCTTAGTAGCTCAGTTAGCATCTCCTAAAAGTTCTGTTATCACCCATATCCTTTGGTTTGTGCAAGAGGTTTTTTAGCTTCTTTTTTTTTTTTTTCGGCTTGGGGGGTCGAGGTCTGGGTCCGGGGGTACCCCCTGAAATGAGTTTTTGCAACTTGGGATGTCTGCTAATAATATGAGCGTCTTATTTTGAGTCAGTAATATGAATCTGTTTCTTTACATTGTGTTGATGTTTCCCACTAGTTGGAGTGTAAAGCAGACCTACCACAGTATTAGTACCGTACACAATGACCCACCTACAAAAAAATCCACAGTTATGTCTCTGGTGCAAACACTATAAGCAAATGTTTCTCAACCCATATTTATATACATTACCATAAATGAGTGTCAATGGAAAAAAATAGCCTAAGATAAAGGAATGAATGGCTTTTAGGTGAAATTTTACACATCTACACAGAACTCCATATTAGTTTAGTAAAACAAAATTGTCTGCGAACCAGTCTGCAAGTAGGGCCTCCCTATAACCCAAGGCTGAGAGTGAGAACTGCTGACAGACAGACAGACAGAGAGAGAGAGAGAGAGAGATAGACAGATAGAGAGATAGAGAGATAGATAGACAGACAGACAGACAGACAGACAGATAGAGACAGATAGATAGATAGATTATTGATCCCGAAGGATAGTAAATAGTAAAGTGACATGTGGCAATACTGCAGGCCAATGAGGCCTATATAGCCATATATATACATACAAATATACATACATATACACATGCAAATACATACACATATACAGTGTATCACAAAAGTGAGTACACCCCTCACATTTCTGCAGATATTTAATTATATCTTTTCATGGGACAACACTGACAAAATGACACTTTGACACAATGAAAAGTAGTCTGTGTGCAGCTTATATAACAGTGTACATTTATTCTTCCCTCAAAATAACTCAATATACAGCCATTAATGTCTAAACCACCAGCAACAAAAGTGAGTACACCCCTAAGAGACTACACCCCTAAATGTCCAAATTGAGCACTGCTTGTCATTTTCCCTCCAAAATGTCATGTGATTTGTTAGTGTTACTAGGTCTCAGGTGTGCATAGGGAGCAGGTGTGTTCAATTTAGTAGTACAGCTCTCACGCTCTCTCATACTGGTCACTGAAAGTTCCAACATGGCACCTCATGGCAAAGAACTCTCTGAGGATCTTAAAAGATGAATTGTTGCGCTACAAGAAGATTGCCAAGGCTACAAGAAGAGTGCCAACACCCTGAAACTGAGCTGCAGCACAGTTGCCAAGATCATCCAGCGTTTTAAAAGAGCAGGGTCCACTCAGAACAGACCTCGCGTTGGTCGTCCAAAGAAGCTGAGTGCACGTGCTCAGCGTCACATCCAACTGCTGTCTTTGAAAGATAGGCGCAGGAGTGCTGTCAGTATTGCTGCAGAGATTGAAAAGGTGGGGGGTCAGCCTGTCAGTGCTCAGACCATACGCCGCACACTACATCAAATTGGTCTGCATGGCTGTCACCCCAGAAGGAAGCCTCTTCTGAAGTCTCTACACAAGAAAGCCCGCAAACAGTTTGCTGAAGACATGTCAACAAAGGACATGGATTACTGGAACCATGTCCTATGGTCTGATGAGACCAAGATTAATTTGTTTGGTTCAGATGGTCTCAAGCATGTGTGGCGGCAATCAGGTGAGGAGTACAAAGATAAGTGTGTCATGCCTACAGTCAAGCATGGTGGTGGGAATGTCATGGTCTGGGGCTGCATGGGTGCAGCAGGTGTTGGGGAGTTACATTTCATTGAGGGACACATGAACTCCAATATGTACTGTGAAATACTGAAGCAGAGCATGATCCCCTCCCTCCGGAAACTGGGTCGCAGGGCAGTGTTCCAGCATGATAATGACCCCAAACACACCTCTAAGACGACCACTGCTTTATTGAAGAGGCTGAGGGTAAAGGTGATTGACTGGCCAAGCATGTCTCCAGACCTAAACCCAATAGAACATCTTTGGGGCATCCTCAAGCGGAAGGTGGAGGAGTGCAAAGTCTCGAATATCCGCCAGCTCCGTGATGTCGTCATGGAGGAGTGGAAAAGCATTCCAGTGGCAACCTGTGAAGCTCTGGTAAACTCCATGCCCAGGAGAGTTAAGGCAGTTCTGGGAAATAATGGTGGCCACACAAAATATTGACACTTCAGGAACTTTCACTAAGGGGTGTACTCACTTTTGTTGCCGGTGGTTTAGACATTAATGGCTGTATATTGAGTTATTTTGAGGGAAGAATAAATTTACACTGTTATATAAGCTGCACACAGACTACTTTTCATTGTGTCAAAGTGTCATTTTGTCAGTGTTGTCCCATGAAAAGATATACTTAAATATCTGCAGAAATGTGAGGGGTGTACTCACTTTTGTGATACACTGTATATGCACATGCATGTGCAAACAATTACATACACACATGGGTACATTAGGACCCTCAATCTTCAGCTACAGCCAGCCGACCCTGCCTGGTGGAGTTGTAAAGCCTAATGGCTCTGGGTACGAAGGGCCTTCTCAGCCTGTCTGTGGAGCAGCTCTGTTATGTCTTATTTGTCAGTTAATGGTTAACAATTTAACCATGGACATCCCTAAAAGCAACTTAAACACCCCTCCAAAACCAGAATTTTTTACTGGTTTGGTCAGCGAGGTGTATTTGACCCAAAGTTTGGCATATTAACAGTACAAAATAGTTTTTTCCACTGTAATTTAAGAATCTGTAGTATTTGCCTTTAACCAACCAACACTCAGGCACACTGGTTAATCCGTTGAGGAGCTTTTGGTGCTCCTAATGAAACCAACAAAACCAAAGCTTTCCTACAGACATTTCTGATTTAACCTTTTGTAGCTCAAACATACAAGAGGTTGTATGTTATGTAATTTCCTAAAGTCCTACGTTTCCAGTTCCAATGTAAGTCAAAAGCAACATCCTGTTTTAAAAATCATACGCTGCTAACTGTATATCAGAATATGTTTTTTACCTCACCTATCACTTGCTCAGTACCATGTACTGGCCAACACTACACTTGCCTCTAGTCTTGTCTCCCTTAATTACTTTTTTAGATTAGAAAAGTCTTTTGTATTTATTGTACTGTTGTTTGTCTGCACTGTGTATTGTATTGTCTTACACTTTTTGTTCTATGTTGCACCCTGGTTCTGGAGGAACGTTGTTTTGTTTTTAATATGTCCATGGACCACTAGATGGTGTTTTGTTCCCCAGTAACAGGATATAATCTGTACATTTTATCTTGAGCTGATGGTAAATGTTGTGATCTGTTTTGTCCACATTAGCATAACTACCTAATACACTGTCCTGTTGATGAACATAGATTATTGTTCATGTTGTGGATAACTAGGATAAGAAATGGCTTTTTGGTGTGCTTGCAGGCAATGGCTGAGGGACACTCTGTCGAGGATTATCCAACTGAAATTGAGGAGTCCCTCACCGGGTTTGAGTCTTCTGTGGGCTCAGTTCAAAATGTGATCCAAACCCTCATGTCTGTGTCTAAGGGCGACCATTTAAAGGTAAAGCTTGAATTTATATAAACATTGGAACTCTTTAGGTCGGAGTGAATAGCTAATAAATATTTGTAAATTTAAATGAACAAGTTTGATGCATTGTTAACTACTGTGTTTTGTTTATGCCAGCTTGAACCACTTGAGCAAGCCAAACTGGACCTAATGTCAGCATACACTCTTAACTCTCTGTTTTGGAGTGAGTAATTTAGCTTTTATTCATACAGTCCTGGTAAAATAACATTTACTTTCAGATAAAAACAATAATTCCCTTAATGCAGTGGTTAATCTGTTTTTTGATTAGTGTACCTGGTGACGCAAGGAGTGAATCCAAAAGAACATGGAATCAAACAAGAACTGGTAAGAATCTGTCTGATATTTTTAGGCATTACTAAAACAAGTCAATTTTAAGGAGTTATAGTAATTTATCCAATAACAATCATATATTTAATTTTATAATGTCAAAATATGGTATGTAAGAAAATGGAAGAATCACAGAAGCACAATACTTCTGTTTGTTTTGTTAAAGTAGAAAAAAATGGCAAAAACTAAAATTTGGATATAATTCACTTTTCTGTTCCATTGTTCTCTCTAGTTTGTGGGGTGTCATCTTCCAGCACATCCTCTTATTATTGGGGAATTGGCTATATTCAGAATGAAGCAATCACATTCAACACCCTTGGTAATAGTAGTAGTAGTAGTAGTTCACAGTGCCATGAATTTGAAACTTTAAGATAATACGGGTGGCACGGTGGCTCAGTGGGTAGCACTGTCGCCTCAGAGCAAGAAGGTCTTGGGTTTGATCCCCAGGTGGGAAGGTCTGGGTCCTTTCTGTGTGGAGTTTGCATGCAGTTAGACTCCATAGTGATGCAAAACAGCTTGTTTCTATTTTTGTGTAGTAGTTTATTCTTTCTCAATTCAATAGTTAAAATGCATTGAAATGTTTTTCTGTTATGGTTTGAAATATCCAACAAAACAGTAAACAAAACTGGCACATGAACACTGAGGGTGGGTTGCAAATGCACACTCTTACTCTGTAGTCTGATTAATCACTAAAAACCCTAGTTATTTCTTCTCTCTTAAGGGTTTGACTTGTTCAAATAATCACTTCAAAATAAAGTTGCTTTATTATAGACTCCACTCTTCGTGAATGGCTTTCACAATATTTTGGAATGTACCTGTAGGAGTGCCAATTTTGTCAAAGGAGAATTTGTAGTCAGGCAGTGATGTTGAATGAGAAGGCCTGGCTTCAGTCGACATTTCACTTCATCTCAAAGGTGTTCAGTGGGGTTAAGGTCAAGGTTCTGTGCAGTGCACCAGGAGTTTCTCCACACCAAACTCGTCAAACCTTATGGAAATGACTTTGTGAATAGAGGCATAGTCATGTCGGAACTTTAAAAGATTGTCCCAAAATTTGTCACACTGTTAAATTTTAAATCTATTTTATATTGTTTTATGCACCTTTCAGCGATGGGTGTGGCTGAAACACTTTTACTGAATTGTTGGGGGTGGGGATCCACATTTTGCAATATAGTGTCTGACAATGTAAAATGTAATTTACATACATGATGGTAAGCTTTTGGATCACATGAATGTCGGTTTCATGTGGTAATTTAATATAACAGGCCAACTGATGCAGTAATTATGATTGTGCTTTCTAAAAAAACCTGCCTTGACTTTTCTCTTTACAGGAGAGAAACCGAACTTACATGAACAGGATAAAAGAGATCACAGATAAGAAAAAGGCAGCTCGCCTGGACAAAGACGCAGCATCTCGGTTTGTCAGGAACGCATTGTGGGACGAAGACAAAGCCAAAGCAAAAGCCAAGGGTGACGCAGAGCGGCCCAGCAAGGCTAAGCAGAGGAAACTGAGTTGAGGAGTGCAGTGCTGAAAGACTATACTGTACACATGCACACAATGTGTGAATTTATTACTGATGAGGTTTCTCTCATCACCATTTGCTCTCTAGCCTCACAGCTGAATCTGGTTGTTCAGGCTGTAGTTTTGTTGATTGACGTGTTTATGATACAGTGTCACTGGGAAACAGATGTTTTAAAATGCCACCAGCCGAGGCGGTTATGTTTATATAATACATATTATGAACATTAATCATTTTGGATGGAATACAAGTGACAATTGATTGGTTGTAACTAGTGCAGATTTTTTCTTGTTAATATTTTAAGTTTGAAGTTTTGATCTGTAGCAATCTTAAACAGATAGCAGGCTGTGATTTTTCTGACTTGTTTATACTATGTCAATACAACAGCAAAAATAGTTTTTTGTCATGGTTTCATAATTTCTTGCACATTTTGAAGTTGTTTTGTTATGATAAGTTTCAGAAAGCAAATGTTCCTGTTAAGCTCTTTGACAGGGGTCCTGTTTGTCATATCCTCTTAACATGGCAATTAACACTAACAAAGGACAGAAATATGGGACAGGATTGCAGTCCATTGCACGGCCACACACATTCACATACTCGCACATCTGGGCAAATTAAGGCCCATCACCCGTTTTAATATCTCTGGGAGGAGGGTGGGAGGTGGACTTACCAAAGGAAATTGATATGGACATTGACATAACGTGCAAAGTTATTACAGATGGTGACCCAAGGTGAGGATTAAACCCAAGTACCCATAACCCATGTTGCTGTGCCAGATCACCAATCCCACTTGTTAACAGTTTAGAAACTTCTGCCAGAAGTGCTAGCATGAATTAATAATTACATTTAAAGATAATGCTGCTCTTTAAAATATTATTTTAATTACCTTACTACAAATAATAATTCTTTGTGTTTGCTATAAGAATGAATACAATATAATGTAATTATGGAAAAGGTAAAGTGAATGTGTTCTGTGGATGTAAAAAACCTGGGGTACTCGCAGGCAGAAGGGGGGGGGGGGCTTTTGTGATTACCCCAGGTTTTGCAAACAGGAGAGAAACAGCTGGTAGGTAATATTCAACCAGCACAAATAGATGTTGTAGCTGCCTAACCAAGTTTTTGCATCCACAGCACACATTCACTTAACCTTTTTTTTCCCCATCATTTCATTATATTGTATTCATTCTTATAGTAAACTTACAATTATGGTTTGTAAAAGTTAATAAAAATTTTTTTTAAAGAGCAGCATTATCTTTGATTTAAATAAATGTGGAAATGTGCAGCATGTATGATAAAATCCATGTTCATTCTGTTAAAGCGGAGGGATGTGGGAATTGTTAAGTATGGTGATGGCCTGGGGAAAGAAGCTGTGGAGGTGGCAGTTGGTCCGAGTCTTTAAAGCTCTCACTCTCGATCTCCACTGAAATGAAAACCACTGGAAAAATGAGTGACCAGGGTGTGAAGAATCAGCAAACTTCCTCATCCTTGAGGAGTGCAGATCTTTCAGAGTGGAAACACGACAGCCGATGATTTTCTCTACACATCGCACTGTACGCTGTAGCTTACGCATGGTGTGCAGAGATGCCGAGCCGAACCAGATGGTGATCGAAGATGTGATGATGGACTCGATTATAGCAGTGTAGAACTGAACCAGCAGTGTTTGAGGCAGCCTAAATTTCTTAAATTAAATTGCTGACCCCTCTAAAATGAGTTAATGAATGAATGACTTTTTACACTGTGTACTTTACACCTTTCAGCCATAACAATAAAATTGTTGCCTAATATTGTTCAGGTCCCCTTGGGCCACTAAAACATCCTTTAAGTCTTTAAGCCTTTTAAGGTGCAAGGTGAAGCCTTCGTTGAACGGACTTCTCTGTTCAGGACATCCTACAGATGCTCAGTTGTATTGAGATCTGGGGAAGTAAGACCAGGTGATCACCTTGGACTCACTTCAAACCATTCCTTAAACATTTAGAGTGTGGTAGGGTGAATTATCCTGCTAAAAAAAGAAGCCATCGTCATTAGAGGTGTACTAGGTCAGCATGTTTTGGTAGGTGGTACCTCAGAACAACATTAAAGTAACACAAATGCCAGAATTGCAGCAGAACACTACCAACACAGACACTGAGTCTGCCAGCTTGCCTTCTTCCCACAGTGCATCCTGATCCCATCTATTCCCCAGGTAAGCGACTCACACACACCCATTCACATAATGTGAAAGAAATTGTGATTTACGAGCCTGGGCTACCAAATTCTAATGCTCACATGCCCAATATAGGTGGGTTTGGCAGTGTACAGAGGTTTTTAAAAAGGACTTTAAAAGTCATAAAGTAATATTAATTTATTAAGTATAATCTTGAGTATTAAATATACAGTACTTCTAAAACAGTTCATATCATATTGACGCCGCTCAGAGCTGGGATTTCAAATACATCCTTTTGAATCTCAGCTCTGCCATCTAGCTGGGATGGGCGGCTACATGAACAACGATTGGCTTGTTGTTCATAGGGGAGGAAGCCGAACGGGGTCCTCATAACTGGTGCAATTACGACCTCTGCAGGCTGATTAAAGAATAATGCTGATCAGGGTGTGGCTGTCCATGCACAAGGCTGATCTGCATATGAACTCGTCAGCAGTGGAGGGTTGTATCGGTAGAGGAGAAGTGTAACGCAATCAGGGTAATTGGATACGACTAGATTAGAGGAGAATATTGGGGAAAAATTGGAGAAAAAGAATCATATTGACATTCTACGGCAACACAGCAGGAAGTATGGGTGTCGAATACTAGTGTCCATAGCTGCGTCCGGAATCGCATACTTAGAGAGTATGTACTAGATTGGAGGAAGTATGCACTACTCTGCCGGTAAAAAAGTACATACTTCCAGTACAGAAGTATGCAGTATGCACACAACACTGCTACGCACTACATCCGCCATCTTTCCAACATCAAGTGATGACGTGGGACGTGATGACGTAATATCACCATGGTTACAGACTCATTACAAACCCCACTCGCCAAACTTTTGGATATTTATCGTGTTTTTGTTATTAATTCGTCTTTAAAATGTTTTATTTTATTTATCTTACTTACACTTGTAAACAGAGGACCGCTATCTTTCTTGTTTCTTATTACGCTTCGAACGCCTACGCAGCTCCAGTTGCATTATGGGATACATTAACGGACCGCAAGTGTGCATCGCTTGCATACTCAAACATGGCTGCCCAATAAGTAGGTCATCCGGGTACTTCTCGCGTACCTCTTTGTGTATACTATGTATTCGGACATACTAACCGCTCTCGCGTACTCATTTCGCGTACTATTGAGTATGGAAGTATGCGATTCCGGATCTTTGGTTTTCAATATTTGTGAGAAATAGGTGGATTGCCTATTGTAAGTGGCCTTAAGTTTAAATGTATAGAATGTGTTGTTTCCTATGATTGATTGGTGCCCTGCCCAGGGTGTTTCACAACCTTCTGTCTTTTGATTCCAGGTAGGCTTTGGACTCCCTGCGACCCTGATTAGAATTAAACAGTGACTTTTTTTTGTCATTAACCAGTATACAATATATATTTTTCTTATTTTTAGGGTTATGTATTTTGCAGCTTACCTTGACCGAAGCATTTTTTATTCTTTTTAAAAGACTGTCATTGATATATACAATCATAACCGTTCCTCTGGAAACTATTTCCCTCTAGTTTATATCATTACGCTGATCGTTTTCCCTCCTAAGCTGTTGATTCTTAAGAAGGCTTTCATTGTGCCTGCCAAAAGCTTCAGCTCATTGGCTCTTGTTGGAAAAACATTCTGTCCTGCTTCAAGGACATGAGCAAGCCATTTTGTAAACATATGTGCTTACAGTATGAGCTCACTAACCAGAAATTCCCCACAAGTCCAACTTAAACAAATCCAGTCATATCCAAAGTCATACATTTAGGAAGTTAATACTTCTTACTTGATGTGTATTTTCCCTCTGTGGTCTGTTTGGAAAATCTTTGTGGAAGTACATATAATTTGAAGTGATGGAATTTTGGCAAGTCAGGGGTAAGCCAGCAGAGGGCAGTGGGGATTAAATATTTTGAAGGTTTATTCACAGATGGGATTCCGTTCTAAGTTAAAGTTTTTTTTTTTATGAATGCATTTGGAAAGTCTTTGAAGGCGGTGGGGAAGGAAAAGGTGTGTGGAAAACTGGAGGGTCTGTGGGACTAATTAAAAGTGTAGAGAAGGAAAGATTCATAATGGCTATTGTTGGCGTTGCTTCAGGGTTTAATTAAACAGCCTCCTGTCTAATGATGTGATGTGGGATATTGCGTTCATCTTAAATCCCTTTAGCAGCACTGAACAAAAGAATTTAAACTCGGAAGGGAGGGTCAGTCAGTACATTTTGGATTGATGGAGAAATGTTGTGCGTTGGCTCGCCATAGATTTTAGCCATGGTACAGTAAGTAAACTAGGCTTTGGCAGTAAGAGCATGATATTGAAGTGTGCTTTTCACAACTCCAAAGTCCTTAAAACCAATTTAGCTGCCTCTGGTTATTGTTTTTTATATATGTATATATATCAGGGGCGGCTCGTTCCTTAGGGTGATCGGGCGACGCACCACCAAAGGGCGAAAGGGAAGAAAATTTTCTATCACAGCTGTGACTGTTCTGGACAGTCTGTCTCGACTCTGAATATCGTAGTCTAATCAGCGTCGAGTTGTGCTCCTCAAATGCACCTCAAATGCACCTCAAATAAAATGCTATCTGATGAAGACTGAATTAAATTGTTAGTGTGAAGGCTTTACTTAATTTTATGATTAATGGTAAAGCTGGTCTCTCTCCATGTTCAAAGTTATTTGTGAGGGCAAACTGACAGATGACTTAAGATGTTTATTATTTAAGCTTTAATTTACCCATTGAACGGGTCACCTTGGCCATTATCGCAACAATTGCCCCCCCTGAGAGATTTGGCAGGAGCCTCCACTGATGCCCATGCCCCCTCCGACACGTGGGCAGCATGCCGTATGCATTTTATCACCTGCACTTTGACGAGTGCAGTGCAGCTCAGCGTTGTGTACGGAGAGACACACCCTGACAGCACTCTTTTCTCATCTCTGTGCAGGCGCCATCAATCAGCCAGCAGAGGTCGTAATTGCACCAGTCATGGGAGAGAGACCCCATCTGGCTTAGTCCTGCCCAAATCTGAACAACAGGCCAATCATTGTTCATGTGGCCACTCAGCCTTAGCCGGTAGGCAGAGCTGAGATTCGATACGATGTATTCGAGATCCCAGCTCTGGTTCTAGCGTGTGTGTTTACAGCTGCGCCACCTGATCGGCCTCTGGTTATTGTTTGCTTTTTATATGTGAGCGTTCTCCAGGTGCATTATGAAGGACCGGATCTTGGTGTGAGTAAGTGTATGATGTCCTGCAATGTATTCCCGTCCTTTATAGAATACAGTTCTGCAATCAGTGTTTTCTGAACACAGTACAGCTCTTATCTGGTTGGATCAGGAACTATAAACAAACAAATGAATAAATGAATTAACAATTTGCTTTTTTTTCTCATTAGTACTTTCATGACTGGCCAGTTTGGTACAGCAAGTAGCTGATTGGATGTTAAACTCTTATAAATAAATCAGTTTTTATTTGAATAATATTTACACTGAATCATACATTAATGCATAGTGTCTTATTAAAAACTTTGCATTGGCAAATGTGCAAACCTTTTACCCAGATGATGATCATGCTGTCCTTTCCTGCTTTTTCTCCTATGATTTATTCACAAGGGCTGCCAAAACAGGATATTTGATGGGCCTAATAACAAACTAATGTCATTCTGGACTAGAGTCAGTGCAAAAGGCTGGCAGTGATAATGTAGTCAGTGACAGAAAAGCATGTGTACAGAGGTAATGGACCTTGGAGAGAGGAAGAATGGCAGTTGCTGAGTTGCTGTTCTGGAAGAATAGCTGACCTATTATACTGCCCGTTATCTTATAAGAGTATTCAGATGGAACAATGTGTGCATTCATTCATTCATCTTAATGTTCTGTGTTATTTAATTTAATTTAGTTTTATTTGTATACTGCTTTTTACATAGACATTGTCACAAAGTTGCCACTGTTAAGACCCCAACCAAACAAGCCTGAGACAACAGGGGAGAAGACAAACTTCTTAAAATGCAAATGCTAATTCCTGGTAAGGATTATAGACACGATTTTTATTATTATTATTATTATAGTCTATTGCTGGCCAAAAACGGTTTCCTTTTTTTTCCACCTCAGTGTGTCAATTTTTGGGTTTATTCAATTAAATTACTGAACTGAAGTCAATTTGCTACTCCACAGTTAGTCCTATGTCTGAATGAGTGAGTAAATGTGTGAGTTTGAAGTGTTACCTAGCCCACTGCAACCCTGAACAGGATGAATCGTCTGTTCTGGAGTGTATAGAAATATTCTATATCAATTTTAAACCAAATAAGGAACCATAACCATTTTCAAAATGAACAATTTTCTTCCCACTGTGGCTCATATAGAAACCTTTAGTCACCTTTTATTTTCTTCAATAAGCAATCACTCTTACTGTTTGGCATTGGGACCAGAACCTAGTTGATCCCATTAAGGAGATTCATGGGAAAAGGAAAGGAGATTGAGGTTTTTGAGGGCAATTTTAAACCCTCCCACTCATTTACACTCTCTACAGACTCACTGGCTTTGGCATTGGCTCTAAATAAATGTGACCCCAGGGGGATCATGGGGGGGTCCAACCATGAGTGATGGAGCAGCGCTCAGCTCTGGGGCTGTTTACACTAGTGCTGCTGACATTCTTCCCCCTCATTTGTGCCACCTTCCATTCACCTTGCTTCATGTTGATGGCTAGATTCATCAAGATAAGAGACTTTTATTTACCCTTGCTTGGCTGTGGGGGACAAATTGCGTTCATGAAAGTCAGACTTGCCTGTGAGCTTGGCCCCTGGCCACAGAGGTCTGCAAAGATTTTCTCTGCATTCTTTTTTTCCTCTCTTGCAGTGCTTTCTCTTTTTCGATTTTCTGTTTCCTGCATTAGAAGGAAATTACAGCATAGCAAAAGCATGTGGGCAGCAAGCTTAAGTTTGCTGTTGTGTTACTGAATTGTTCAGTCTGCACAAATTTTTACAGTAGTGACCCAGTGGACTGAGCTGCTGATTTCAGGACTTGGTGGAACATCCTTTTGCCTTGATATTGTTTAATAAGTGAATTTGGTAAGTCCTAACAAGTTTCTGGTGTGTCTCTTCTGGGATTTTTACCCATTCTTGTACAAAAGCTTCCATTTTCACCACCGAAGGCGTAACAATCCTTCTCAAAATGCCTTGGCATTTCTGTGAATTTATGTAGCCAGTCACATGATCAAGATTGCCAGTTCCTGCAGCAAAAAACATCGCTATATTATCAATGATCCACTGAACTCATTAGTGTATTTGTTTGTCTATGGAGATTGCCTGGCTTTATCCTCCACTGTATATATCTATAGCAATAAATATAGCTGAAATAGCCGAGTCCACTTACTATACACTATACACATATAGCCCCCTTCACTGGCCCTCTTCCAGCAGGTGTCCTTGCATGGAAAGGCCAATGTGCTATGGATTTGCTGCTGTTCATGAAGTGTAAGACAGTGGTTTATTCAGCAGATTTAAGTGGACATGAGCGCAGCTGTTAGGACATATATTTCCCCAGGAATGTTCCCGCCTCTGAATTGAAGCCCGTGAAGGCCGATTTCTCCCAAATGACAAATTAGGGTTCTAAGAAGTGTCTGTGTACACACACACAGGTGCACAGCGTGTTGTGGGTTTGAGAGTTGCGAGAGCAGTATCAATCTGATTTCCTCAGTAGTGGAGGACAGCTGGCATGAGGCAAGCATCTGACCAGATGTCTTACAAGCATTCTATTTATTCAAACATTTGCTCAATAGCACAGTGCATAGTGCACAGCATGTTGACTCTTTTTTATAGATAATTTAGTCCTGGCAAACTGTATATTTTAGCTATAGAACTTGGTTTAATATGTACGCCCTCAAAACAGCACATTTGTAATGGGGGAACACAGAGGCACTGCAGCTATTGTGTGCGCCACACAGCTTTGAAGATCCTGAAGATCCTGGCTCTTCACATTCAGTTCTTTTGGAATTTGTGGTCTGATTTTCATTCTGTCTAAACTAATAACACACATTCAAATGTACTTTTAATGTATTTATTAAATGCATGATTATTATTATTTACAATCCAGGCTGGAAAATGTATGTAAATCTTTGGACAAACACTTTTTTCACTGTTTGAATTTAAGATGAGATTAGAGATGTGCCCTTCCCTTTAAAAACACACACAAAGTCTTAGTCTGATCTACTCAGGAAAGACAGGATAGATTTGTTTAGGTAAACAATGCTTTAAACAAATGGACAATGCTAGAAAAGCATTTCTTATGACCTGGGTGTTCTTCAATCTACTATAATTGACTACAGGAGAGCATATTTCTACTGTTGCTAAATATTGGCATATGTAAACAAATCCAAGGCTAAAGATCCATGTTCATGTGACTATAAACACTTGTCACCAACTGTGTTAATAAAAAGTATACCACCAAAATCCCAGCACAACACAACACAAAACCTTAGTATAATAGAGAGAAGTGTGATTTTGGACTGCCTTATCTTAGGATTTAGACAACTTGCTACATTTAAGGAAGCAATAAATGTAAGTTTTTATTTTTTAAAGCTACTAAGAAATACAAATTTCAGATTATGACCTGTATTCTGTATTCCTGTTCTTTCTGGCTCATGTGAAATAGAGGCTTTATACTATGTCAGTATTGACTCTCATCCTGTCTGATGCTTGTGTTTTATTGCTGATGTAAGAACTTGTAAGCAGTGAACTCAAAGACTGCTGGGCGGCCAGAGTAATGGAGGTTTAGGGGGCTGTAAAGCCTTGGCCCCTTACTTTTATGATGTGGAGTAGTGGGAAAACACCGGTGGGACAGAAACCCTCTTTGAATGTACTGCGGAATGAACTGACCCTAGTGTAGTTAACTACTGTGGGCATTGGTACTTTTTTCTCTTTGCTTTTTGATGAATTGGTTTTGTGTTTTTAATCCATTTAATTGCATTATCAGTAGGCCAGAATTACTATTATCAGTATTATTGTTATCATTAATAAGTTGCAGTTAGATACTTTGAATAAATGGATATTTTAAACAGGTTGGTCAATTCAAATTCAAAGTTTACGTCACTGTTTAAAGAAAGAATACTTCATCATTACAATGTAGAGTAAAATTATATAAGACAATTATACTATATTAGTGCCATATATTGTGGACAGTTTGATGTACGTATTATAAATTATAATGCATAAGACAAACAAACACAGCATCTGTTTTATCTCCCTTCTCACTATTGGCACGAAATAAAGCATACATGCTTGAAACCACTAGGTGGGAGTCAAAGACAGCTTATCAGTTTTCACTTCTAATCTGAGCAGCATGCTGTCACTGGACAGAAGCAGGACTGTGTCTGAACACTAAACAGGTCAACCTAGAGTCTGGGTTCATCATAAGCTGTACTTCATCATACACGAAATCTTGTTTATTATTGCTTTCATAAAAAAGTGGCAGGATATACAATACAGAACAATTAAAAAGTAGACAAAAAAAGTGCAGACTCTAACATGCATACATAATAAATGATAAAAAGCATTTAAGAATAAAAAGATCAAAACACTGTTTGGTGGTATAACAGGTCACTATCAATCTGAAAAGCAGGAATCTCATGAAGGGCTTACATTAATCATTGCTTTCGAATCAGACCCAACTAAAGTGAACATAAAAACGAAAAAGTTAGTATCCACATTATCAGTGACTTAAAACAGGTAATGAACTCCTCTTTGGTGTGATGCCCTGCATTTACAGCCTTGTTTCTGAGAATTCCAGTTTAAGAAGCAGATGTAATTTAGTCATAAATGAGGGATCTTTAAAAAGTTCATGACTTATATTTGGAAATGGTGAGCGCAGGACGAGTAGCAATTGGTCGTGTCTGAGAGACTGAGAGAGAGCTTATAGTTTGGATTTTGTGCCATCTGATTTTCACCTTTTTGGACCGCTCAAAGAAGCTTTAGGGAAGAAGATATGATCATGTGATGATGATGTGAAAGCAGCGGTGCATCAGTGGCTACATGCTCAGCCACAAACATTTTATTCTGATGGCATTAAAAAATTGGTAAGATGCTGGGAAAAATGCATCTGAATTGTTTTTGAAATCCTTAATAAATAGAGTATCCTAATATAATTACTATGGCTACATACTATAGAGTAATACAGAATATATAGTAAATGCTTCTAAATTTCTTTGTTTTTGCATCATAACCTAAAGATGCACCCCAAGTTTGAATAATTATGTATGCTCATATGTACAATGTTGTGCAATAATTATAAGCAACATTGAGCAGAAGCATCAGCCCAAGTAGCAAAAGCTGTTAGTTTAAGCAAGATATGCAGTGAAAATGGTCCTCTACTGACTGTGCTGGATCAGTGAAAAGATGAGTGCGTGTAAAGGGAGCGGTGGGACGACTGATGTCTGAGTGGAGTTTTTGGAACAGCTTGCTGTAAGACAGCTGCTGTCTAGACTGTCATTCTGACATCAGCACTGGGCCTCAGGGCCAGATTTGAAGAGGAACACTTGACAAGAGGCTCCACTGGCGCTCCGAGCCTGTAAGCAGATCTGCTGCTTTTCAAGGCTCTTCTGACTGTGTCATACCTGCTTCAGGGCAAACCATACCACAAGTGGAGTGGCTCGAGTCTGTGCGTCTCGTTTGTAAACCCACTACACCTTAACAAGAGACTGTAGATAAGAGATAAGTTTTAAGTAGAGTTTAAAAGCTCTGATTTTCATTCAACCAAACAGCTTTCTTCAACTACACAATCTCCTCTCATGTATTCTCAGTAGTACAATGTTCTGAAGTTTATTTTTTTAGAATCATCTTAAATCTGTTTTTCTTATTTACCTAATCTGTATTTTTTATTACCCAATTACCTAGTTGTAGTTCCTCTGATCCTGTAAACCCTTACCCTGTGTGAGCAGGGCCGCACCTAATACCCCCCTCAGACACAAGGCAGGTTCACACAGGGTTCAGTATCGTGTACGGAGAGTCACACACTGATCTCCATTCTCTGTGCAGACAGCATTGACCAGCAGCAGAGGCCACAACTGCAGCAGTAAAGGAAAAACCCTTCAGCCCACCCTTTCCCAGCCTCCCATACCAATTATGTCAGTGTAGGTGCCTGTATGTTTACCAAACCACCAGCTCTGTACAGATGCCCAACATTTTTTTCCTGTATAATTTATATGCCTTGTTCGACTTAGAAACTACGCATTTCTGAGAGGGGATGAATCTAATAGTAGGAGTGCAGAATTCAGCATAACATCTGTGTGGTAAAATAGTGCAAGTGTGTTGAATCTGGCACAAAAGCAACCTTCCCTACATAGCACTGATGTGTGATATTCATTTTTCTGTCTTGATTTAAATTTTAATAATTAGTTTATCCAATTAGGGTCGCGTGAGGGTGGGGGGTTGGGGGTGGGGGTGGTGGTGGTGGTAGGGGTGGGGGGGGGGGTGGATTTACAAGGCACACAGTAACACCCTAGATGGGTTGCCAGTCCATTGCAGGGCAGACACACATACACACACACACACACATTAACCTATACGGCAATTCAGTGTCTCTTATTAACCTGACTGCATGTTTTTGGACTGTGGGAGGAAACCGGAGCTCCTGGAGGAAACCCATGCAGACACGGGGAGAACATCCGCGAACTGTGCAAACGCCGCACAGAAAGGACCCGGACCGCCCAGCCTGGAGATCAAACCCAGGACCTTCTTGCTGTGAGGCGACAGTGCTACCCACTGAGCCACTGTGCTGCCCACACTGATAAAAAATTTAATTTTTTGTCAGCTACTAGTTAATCAGGTAATAATTAACACTTCTGTGGGAAAGACTAGAGGCTGTTATATAAATAATGATAACATCATGGTGTTGGGCTAAGATGTTCAACAAGCGTATGTCGATGTGACGTTCAGGTGTCCAAGTACAAACCCTATTTCCAGAAAAGTTGGATTGTCTTGTAAAACAAACAAAAGTAGAAAAAAATGTCAGTGTTTTCACTAGGGATGTCCCGATCCGATCTCAAAGATCGGGTTCGGGGCCGATCAAGGCATTTTTTAACTGATCAGAATCGGCTTTACTAAACCCGATCGTAATCCCGATCTTTTGTTTTACATCAGCATGTCCGCTGTGTGGAAATACTTTAAATTGGAAAGTGAAACAAGTCCAGCAGTGAAGTGTAATGTCTGCAATGTGAGCGTTTCACGAGGCGGTGGGAGCAGAGCTGCTTTCATTACTGTAGAATTTTACTGTTTATATGGTGTGTGAGTCAAGGATCACTCCGGTTTACAAAACAACGTAGTGATGCACTCGTTTAATAAAGAAATAAATACACAGTATATTCACATATTGTCGGGAGCATAACACTTTATTAACTTCTTCTGTTATGGTACCGAATATCGGACAGCTAGAGTCAAGCACGCCATTCCATGCACTATGGAAGCCCCAAAGGGTCAAAACACACTCACTTCGCATAGAAACGTCCATCAAACCACTGTCACAATACAAGCACTTTAAAAACTGGCTTTCCTTTATAACAAAAGAGCCTTTTCATTTTATTTTGGTATTCAGGTTTTACTGTAATGCTTTTAAGTAACTTTTTTTCTTATATTCAAGTTAAGCTGCTACACAGATTTCTATAAATTTTTAGTGTATCACTGCATTAAACAGATTTTTTTTCTTCGAATGTAAAGTGTAAAGTAAAACTGCAATTATCTCACTCATTTTGATTGATTTTGTAAAAATACAAAACATTAAGCCAATAGCTTGGATGCAGCATTTTTCCCAACAGCACTGCAGAGCTATTTAGTTGTTAAACATATACAGTGGGGTCAAAAAGTATTTAGTCAGCCACTGATTGAAGTTCTCCTACTTAGAAAGATGAGAGAGGTCTGTAATTTTCATCATAGGTAGACTTCTACTATGAGAGACAAAATGAGAAAAAAAAAATCCAGGAAATCACATTGTAGGATTTTTAAAGAATTTATTTGTAAATTATGGTAGAAAATAAGTATTTGGTCAATAACAAACAAGCAAGATTTCTGGCTCTCACAGACCTGTAACTTCTTCTTTAAGAAGCTCTTCTGTCCTCCACTCGTTACCTGTATTAATGGCACCTGTTTGACATCGTTATCTGTATAAAAGACACCTGTCCACAGCCTCAAACAGTCAACCATGGCCAAGACCAAAGAGCTGTCGAAGGACACCAGGAAGAAAACTGTAGACCTGCACCAGGCTGGGAAGAGTGAATCTACAATAGGCAAGCAGGTTGGTGTGAATAAATCAACTGTGGGAGCAATTGTAAGAAAATGGATGACATACAAGACCATTGATAATCTCCCTCGATCCCGTGGGGTCAAAATGATCATGAGAACGGTGAGCAAAAATCCCAGAACTACACGGAGGGACCTGATGGATGACCTGCAGAGAGCTGGGACCAAAGTAACAAGGCTACCATCAGTAACACACTACGCCGAGAGGGACTCAAATCCTGCAGTGCCAGGCGTGTCCCCCTGCTTAAGCCAGTACATGTCCAGGCCCGTCTGAAGTTTGCCAGAGAGCATATGGATGATCCAGAAGAGGATTGGGAGAATATCATGTGGTCAGATGAAACCAAAATGGAACTTTTTGGTAAAAACTCAACTCGTCGTGTTTGGAGGAAGAAGAATGCTGAGTTGCACCATACCTACTGCGAAGCATGGGGGTGGAAACATCTTGCTTTGGGGCTGTTTTTCTGCAAAGGGGACAGGACGACTGATCCATGTTAAGGGAAGAATGAACAGGGCCATGTATCGTGAGATTTTAAGCCAAAACCTCCCTCCATCAGTGAGAGCATTGAAGATGGAACGTGGCTGGGTCTTCCAGCATGACAATGATCCCAAACACAACGCTCGTGCAACGAAGGAGTGGCTCCGTAAAAAGCATTTCAAGGTCCTGGAGTGGCCTAGCCAGTCTCCAGACCTCAACCCCATAGAAAATTTGTGGAGTCCGTGTTGCCCAGCGACAGCCCCAAAACATCACTGCTCTAGAGGAGATCTGCATGGAGGAATGGGCCAAAATACCAGCTACAGTGTGTGCAAACCTGGTGAAGACTTACAGGAAACGTTTGACCTCTGTCATTGCCAACAAAGGTTATGTTACAAAGTATTGAGTTGAACTTTTGTTTTTGACCAAATACTTATTTTCCACCATAATTTACAAATAAATTCTTTAAAAATCCTACAATGTGATTTCCTGGATTTTTTTTCTCATTTTGTCTCTCATAGTTGAAGTGTACCTATGATGAAAATTACAGACCTCTCTCATCTTTCTAAGTAGGAGAACCTGCACAATCAGTGGCTGACTAAATACTTTTTGGCCCCACTGTACATTGGATTAATTTGAATAACTGTAATGTACTTGAAGTGTGCACTGTGTGAACAGTATTATCCAGTTCTTATCTAGACAATATCTAGAAAATACAAGTATCGGTTTGAGACTCTGTATCGGATCGGGATCAAAATTAATAATCGGGATCGGTATCGGGAACAAAGAAACGTGATCGGGACATCCCTAGTTTTCACCCCAAAAACCTAATTCGTAACTAGTTTGTAAATATAAACACATTTAGAATTTGAGGCCTGCAACACACTCCAAAAAATTGGGACAGAGACATGTTTAGCACTGTGTTCCATCACCATTTCTATTGAGACAAGCAAATACACTACATTGTTGTAGCACTTGCAAAATGAGGCGTGGTGCTGTCTTGCTAAAATAACCAGGAAAAGATAAAATGTTCCAACTTTTCTGAAAATGTGGTTTGTACTTTTAGCCATTAGTATGTTTCACAGTCACTACCACATTGCTGTGAACTTGTGTTAAAATGTGTCAAACCATATGTCCTGTTCAAACAAATCCATTTCGGAAAACTTTTTCTCCTCTATTTCCTTATCACACCAACAGTGTTTTAGAAAACACATGAGAATGTCAGCCCATGAGATCATGGTGATCATGTGTTGTATCTGATGTCTGAAGAAGAACATCATTATTATGTGTTATGCACCATATATTAAACTTTAGGTGGGTTGAAGAAGATTACTGACCGCTCTACACTATAGTGGCTTCACACACATATTCAATATTAGTAACCTATACACTGATCAGCCATAACATTAAAACTGTCCAAAACTCACTGTCCATTTTATCAGCTCCACTTTCCATATAGAAGCATTTTGTAGTCTTTTGGAGTGTGCCGACCACTGCTAAGATCCTTTTATGACACTGTGGTAGCATCAGCCATCTTCTACGGAGCGGAGTGCTGGGGTGGTGCAATATCGGAGAGAGACAGAAAAAGACTGAACAAGCTGATCAAGAAAGCGAGCTCTATCTTGAACTGTCCTCTTGAACCTGTAGAGGAGGTGGGAGAAAGGAGGATGATAGCCAAGCTGTCATCCATCCTGGACATCACCACACATCCACTACATGAGTCTGTAGGAGACCTAACAAGCTCCTTCAGTACCAGACTCCTCCACCCCCTGTGTAAGAAGGAGCGCTACCGCAGGTCCTTCATTCCAGCAGCCATCAGAGCTTACAACAATAATAATATATAATAATATCACTCAAACCTAATCTTTCATGTTGGGTGTAATAACAAGTGCAATATGTAACCTATTCACAATAAGTGCAATAACTTAATATATTTTGCATATTTTTAATGTACAGTGTATCACAAAAGTGAGTACACCCCTCACATTTCTGCAGATATTTAAGTATATCTTTTCATGGGACAACACTGACAAAATGACACTTTGACACAATGAAAAGTAGTCTGTGTGCAGCTTATATAACAGTGTAAATTTATTCTTCCCTCAAAATAACTCAATATACAGCCATTAATGTCTAAACCACCGACAACAAAAGTGAGTACACCCCTTAGTGAAAGTTCCTGAAGTGTCAATATTTTGTGTGGCCACCATTATTTCCCAGAACTGCCTTAACTCTCCTGGGCATGGAGTTTACCAGAGCTTCACAGGTTGCCACTGGAATGCTTTTCCACTCCTCCATGACGACATCACGGAGCTGGCGGATATTCGAGACTTCATTATGCACTCCACCTTCCGCTTGAGGATGCCCCAAAGACGTTCTATTGGGTTTAGGTCTGGAGACATGCTTGGCCAGTCCATCACCTTTACCCTCAGCCTCTTCAATAAAGCAGTGGTCGTCTTAGAGGTGTGTTTGGGGTCATTATCATGCTGGAACACTGCCCTGCGACCCAGTTTCCGGAGGGAGGGGATCATGCTCTGCTTCAGTATTTCACAGTACATATTGGAGTTCATGTGTCCCTCAATGAGATGTAACTCCCCAACACCTGCTGCACTCATGCAGCCCCAGACCATGGCATTCCCACCACCATGCTTGACTGTAGGCATGACACACTTATCTTTGTACTCCTCACCTGATTGCCGTCACACATGCTTGAGACCATCTGAACCAAACAAATTAATCTTGGTCTCATCAGACTATAGGACATGGTTCCAGTAATCCATGTCCTTTGTTGACATGTCTTCAGCAAACTGTTTGCGGGCTTTCTTGTGTAGAGACTTCAGAAGAGGCTTCCTTCTGGGGTGACAGCCATGCAGACCAATTTGATGTAGTGTGCGGCGTATGGTCTGAGCACTGACAGGCTGACCCCCCACCTTTTCAATCTCTGCAGCAATGCTGACAGCACTCCTGCGCCTATCTTTCAAAGACAGCAGTTGGATGTGACGCTGAGCACGTGCACTCAGCTTCTTTGGAAGACCAATGCGAGGTCTGTTCTGAGTGGACCCTGCTCTTTTAAAACGCTGGATGATCTTGGCCACTGTGCTGCAGCTCAGTTTCAGGGTGTTGGCAATCTTCTTGTAGCCTTGGCCATCTTCATGTAGTGCAACAATTCGTCTTTTAAGATCCTCAGAGAGTTCTTTGCCATGAGGTGCCATGTTGGAACTTTCAGTGACCAGTATGAGAGAGTGTGAGAGCTGTACTACTAAATTGAACACACCTGCTCCCTATGCACACCTGAGACCTAGTAACACTAACAAATCACATGACATTTTGGAGGGAAAATGACAAGCAGTGCTCAATTTGGACATTTAGGGGTGTAGTCTCTTAGGGGTGTACTCACTTTTGTTGCCGGTGGTTTAGACATTAATGGCTGTATATTGAGTTATTTTGAGGGAAGAATAAATTTACACTGTTATATAAGCTGCACACAGACTACTTATGATTGTGTCAAAGTGTCATTTTGTCAGTGTTGTCCCATGAAAAGATATACTTAAATATCTGCAGAAATGTGAGGGGTGTACTCACTTTTGTGATACACTGTATATATTATTTTTTAGATATTTTATAGAGTAAATAACTACACACTATGTGTGCAATATTTTTTACTTAATTGTGTTTCTTGTATTCTTGTCTTCATACTGCTGTAACAAGTTAATTCCCTAAGGGGATCAATAAAGTCTTATCTTATCTTATCTTATCTTACTGACTGTAGTTCATCTATTTTTTCTACATATGTTTTAACCTGCTTTCACCCTGATCTTCAATGGTCAGGACCCCCACATGACCACAACAGAGCAGGTATTATTTAGGTGGAGGATCATTCTCAGCACTGCAGTGACAATGACATGGTGGTGGTGTGTTAGTGTGTGTTGTACTAGTATGAGTGGATCAGACACAGAAGCGCTCCTGGAGTTTTTAAATACCGTGTCCACTCACTGTCCACTCTATTAGACACTCCTACCACCTTGTAGATGTAAAGTCAGAGACGATCACTCGTCTATTGCTGCCCTTTAAGTTGGTCATCTTCTAGATCTTCATCAGTGGTCACAGGACGTTGCCTATGGGGCACTGTTGGCTGGACACTTTTGGTTGGTGGACTATCAGTCCAGCAGTGACAGTGAAGTGTTTAAAAACTCCATTAGCATTGCAGTGTCTAATCCACCAGCACAAGACACACTAACACACCACCATCATGTCAGTGTCACTGCAGTGCTGAGAATGACCCACCACCCAAATAATACCTGCTCTGTGGTGGTCCAATGGGGGTCCTGACCATTAAAGAACGGCATGAAAGGGGGCTAACAAAGTATGCAGAGAAACAGACGGACTACAGTGAGTAATTGAAGAACTACAAAGTGCTTCTATATGGTAAGTGAAGCCGATAAAATGGACAATGTGTGTAGAAACAAGGAGGTGGTTATAATGTTATGGCTGATTGCTGATCGCTTTTCATATGCACTCAAAAACAATAGAGAAAAGTACAAATCTTCACCCTTAATTATATTTTCAAAATGTTTAATCATTTCTGACCTAAAATGATTTTGTTGAGTGGATACAAGTCAACATAAAAAAACACATATTTGTGTGGACAGGGTTATAATCTAAATTGTGTTTTAGAACAGAAACAGTTGCCATTTTTCTCCATGCAATATATGCAGTGTCTATACAAAGACATACTGCCAGCAGTAGGAAATACCACAGCTAATGTGAGAGGCCTGGTTGGCCGTCTAATGATGGGTCTAATTGAAGCTGAATGTGATTGCACTTAATCGCTCTGCATTCTCCCAGCCTGAGGGGGCAGCAGTCCTACCTGGTTTCAAAGAGGCCAATTAGACTTCAAGAGAAAGTAAACATTGGGTACGTAAATCCGGTGCTCTTTAAAGTTTAAAGAAACATCATCTATCACTCTGCCAGGAAACTGTAGGCATGAGTGAGTTCTCACAGTCTGACTGACAGTGATGTGGGATCTTTCTGGCAGCCAGTTCCATCACCGTTCAAAGAATTCTGGACTAATTTCTTGGGTAACTCTATATGCAAAAAGCAGCATACACATTTGCTTCTACATAATTTGATCCTTTTGTATTCTGAGAGGGATTAAAGTTGTTGGCTCAGTGATTCCATGGGAAGTAAAGGCTAACCTATCTAGTCTGATTCCACAGAAGAATTATGGCAGCACAAATTGCTGAATGAATTCTGGCTATGATAGAGTGTCTCAGAGTACACACTGCATCACAGCTTGGTGTGTATGAAGCTGCATTGCCTCAGACTGGTCAAAGTGCCCGTGCTGACCCCTGTCAACAGTGTACAATGGACACATGAGCATCAGAACTGGTCCATGGAGCAACTGTAAAAGGTGGCTTGGTTGGATGTATCACATTTTCTTTTGCATCATGTAGACGGTGTGGTGCATGTGCTATGCTTACCTGGGGATATAGCTCCAGGATGCAATAATACTACCGTACACTTTTATAGGTCTTTTATAGGTGGAGTCCATACCTTAATGGGTCAGAGCTGTTTTGGTGGCACAGGGGGACCTACACATTTTAGGAACATGGTTTTAATGTTATGGTTAATCAGTATATGGACACTATATAAATACACACTTTATATGCTATTTAGGTCACCACCTGGATTTAACTAAGCAAATAGGTAAGAGCCTCCCATTGGATAATTACTGCATGGGTGATTATGTTTCAGCTGGCAACAAGTTATTTAACCCTAACTGATGCAGTGAGTAGCTTCTCATTTGTTGAACAACCATGTCGAAAGACACATCCTGTGGTCGTGGAAAAGATGTTAATCTGTTTCAGAAGGGTCAAATTATTAGATTGCTGAAACTACTAAAATCGGGTTAAGAACTGTCCAACGCATTATTAAAAAGTGGAAGGACAGTGGGGAAACATCATCTTCGAGGAAGGAATGTGTTCGGAAAAAAATCTTGAATGATTGTGATCGGCGATCACTTAAACGTTTGGTGAAATCAAATTGTAGAAAATCTAATGTTTAATAGTGAAAGTAAGAGTATTTCCACACGCACAATGCGAAGGGAACTCAAGGGATTAGGACTAAACAGCTGTGTAGCCTTAAGAAAACCACTTGTCAGTGAGACTACCCAGCAAAAACGGCCTTAATTTGCTAGGGAGCATAAAGATTGGACTCTGGAGCAATGGAAGAAGGTCATGTGGTCTGATGAGTCCAGATTTACCCTGTTCCACAGTGATGGGTGCATCAGTGTAAGAAGAGAGGCGGCTGTAGTGATGCACCATCATGCCTAGTGCCTACCGTACAAGCATGTTGGAGCAGTGCTATGATCTGGTATTACTGCAGTTGGTCAGGTCTAGGTTTAGCAACGTTATGTGCCCAAAGAATGAGGTCAGCTACCTGAATATAACCAGGTTATTCCATGAATGGATTTTTTCTTCCCTGATGGCACGGGCATATTCCAAGATGACAATGCCAGGATTCATCGGGCTCAAATTGTGAAAGAGTGGTTCAGGGAGTATGAGACATCATTTTCACACATGGATTGGCCACCACAGAGTCCAGACCTGAACCCCATTGAGAATCTTTGGAATGTGCTGGAGAAGACTTTGCGCAGTCGTCCAAATCTCCCATCATCATTACAAGATCTTGTGGAAAAATTAATGCAACTCTGGACAGAAATAAATGTTGTGACATTGTAGAAGCTTGTGGAAACGATGCCACAGCGAATGCGTGCCGTAATCAAAGCTAAAGGTGGTCCAACGAAATATTAGAGTGTGTGACCTTTTTTTTTGGCCAGGCAGTGTATATTTTAAGTATAAAATACTGGACTATTATTGGAAGGTTGCTAGTTAAAGTACCGACACTTCCAGGTTGCCATTGTTGGACCCTTGAACAAGACCCCTAACTCTCAGTTGCTTGTATTGTATTTGTTCACTTTGGATTAAAGTGCCAGCCAAGTGCTGTAAATTTAAATAAAAAAGTTCTACTTAGAAAACAGAAAAACACATATGAATTAAGTATGTAAAAATACACTTAAGATATATCAAATGATTTTACTGACGAAGCTGACCTCACCAAGATTTTTTTTTTAATAATTATATTCCAATTTTAATTGTAATTTATTCATGTTTTTTGTAAATTTGTTTGTTTTTTTAGTGTCCTTGCACATCAGCGATGACACTGTGTGCACCTGTGTGTGTGCGTGTGTGGCAATAGGTTACATTTTTAAAAGGTTTTGTGGATTCCAGGAGAGCAGTTGAATAAACAGGGCTGAATACCAGTGTACGCTGTGTCCCTGGGAAGGAAGCCAAGTTGACAACGTCAAGGCTGCTTATAAATACACAAGCCGTTCAAAAGCATATGTATTCAGCCTCTGTTCACTGGTGTTTCCACCCAAGTCTCTAAAAACTGCACCTGACTACAGTGGCATAGATGTTTTACAGCCACCAAGGCCAATTGCTTCTGGCTAATATTGACATTTTTAACACAGCAGATACTGAGTGCGGAAGGACAACAGAAACATTGTACACAGCAGAACAGAGATCCTTATTTACAGAAACTCCACTGATAACATATCATTGCTTATATCATTAAAAAAAGAAGACTGATGTACTGTTTGGTCACATGATCGATATCCATGTTTTTTATTTAATTAAACGTGGCACAAAGCTTTACTTTGACACCATGCATGTTTGCAGAGAGTGCTAATACATACACTGATCAGCCATTACATTAAAACTACCTCCTTGTTTTTACACTCACTGTCCATTTTATCAGCTCCACTTACAGTGGGGTCAAAAAGTATTTAGTCAGCCACTGATTGTGCAAGTTCTCCTACTTAGAAAGATGAGAGAGGTCTGTAATTTTCATCATAGGTACACTTCAACTATGAGAGACAAAATGAGAAAAACAAATCCAGGAAATCACATTGTAGGATTTTTAAAGAATTTATATGTAAATTATGGTGGAAAATA
Organism: Trichomycterus rosablanca; assembly: GCF_030014385.1. Taxonomy (NCBI): domain Eukaryota; kingdom Metazoa; phylum Chordata; class Actinopteri; order Siluriformes; family Trichomycteridae; genus Trichomycterus; species Trichomycterus rosablanca. Next base: position 28,579,123 of record NC_085992.1, on the reverse strand, counting down.
AGTATTTGGTCACCCACAAACAAGCAAGATTTCTGGCTCTCACAGACCTGTAACTTCTTCTTTAGGAAGCTCTTCTGTCCTCCACTCGTTACCTGTATTAATGGCACCTGTTTGACCTCGTTATCTGTATAAAAGACACCTGTCCACAGCCTCAAGCAGTCAGACTCCAAACTCAACCATGGACAAGATCAAAGAGCTATCGAAGGACACCAGGAAGAAAATTGTAGACCTGCACCAGGCTGGGAAGAGTGAATCTACAATAGGCAAGCAGGTTGGTGTGAATAAATCAACTGTGGGAGCAACTGTAAGAAAATGTAAGAAATAAAAGACCATTGATAATCTCCCTTGGGGTCAAGATCTCATCCCGTGGGGTCAAAATGATCATGAGAACGGTGAGCAAAAATCCCAGAACTACACGGAGGGACCTGATGAATGACCTGCAGAGAGCTGGGACCAAAGTAACAAAGGGACCATCAGTAACACACTACGCCGAGAGGGACTCAAATCCTGCAGTGCCAGGCGTGTCCCCCTGCTTAAGCCAGTACATGTCCAGGCCCATCTGAAGTTTGCCAGAGAGCATATGGATGATCCAGAAGAGGATTGGGAGAATATCATGTGGTCAGATGAAACCAAAATGGAACTTTTTGGTAAAAACTCAACTCGTCATGTTTGGAGGAAGAAGAATGGTGAGTTACACCATACCTACTGTGAAGCATGGGGGTGGAAACATCTTGCTTTGGGGCTGTTTTTCTGCAAAGGGGACAGGACGACTGATCCGTGTTAAGGGAAGAATGAACGGGGCCATGTATCGTGAGATTTTAAGCCAAAACCTCCTTCCATCAGTGAGAGCATTGAAGATGGAACGTGGCTGGGTCTTCCAGCATGACAATGATCCCAAACACACCACTCGGGCAACGAAGGAGTGGCTCCGTAAAAAGCATTTCAAGGTCCTGGAGTGGCCTAGCCAGTCTCCAGACCTCAACCCCATAGAAAATTTTTTGTGGAGTCCGTGTTGCCCAGCGACAGCCACAAAAACATCACTGCTCTAGAGGAGATCTGCATGGAGGAATGGGCCAAAATACCAGCTACAGTGTGTGCAAACCTGGTGAAGACTTACAGGAAACGTTTGACCTCTGTCATTGCCAACAAAGGTTATGTTACAAAGTATTGAGTTGAACTTTTGTTATTGACCAAATACTTATTTTCCACCATAATTTACAAATAAATTCTTTAAAAATCCTACAATGTGATTTCCTGGATTTTTTTTTTCTCATTTTGTCTCTCATAGTTGAAGTGTACCTATGATGACAATTACAGACCTCTCTCATCTTTCTAAGTAGGAGAACCTGCACAATCAGTGGCTGACTTAATACTTTTTGGCCCCACTGTACCATATAGGAGCACTTTGTAGTTCAACAATTACTGACTGTAGTCCATCTGTTTCTCTGCATGCTTTGTTAGCCCCCTTTCATGCTGTTCTTCAATGGTCAGGACTCCCACAGGACCACTAAAGAGTAGGTATTATTTGCGTGGTGGGTCATTCTCAGCACTGCAGTGACACTGACATGGTGGTGGTGTGTTAGTGTGTGTTGTGCTGGTATGAGTGGATAAGACACAACAGTGCTGATGGAGTTTGTAAACACCTCACTGTCCCTGCTGGACTGAGAATAGTCCACCAACCAAAAGTATCCAGCCAACAGTCCCCCGTGGGTAGCATCCTGTGACCACTGATGAAGGTCTAGAAGATGACCAACTCAAACAGCAGCAATAGATGAGCGATCGTCTCTGACTTTACATCTACATGGTGGACCAACTAGGTAGGAGTGTCTAATAGAGTGGTGGCCACTGTGTCTGATCCACTCATACCAGCACAACACACACTAACACACCACCAATACCTACTCTGTAGTGGTCCTTGGAGAGTCCTGGCCATTGAAAGAGGGCTAACAAAGCATGCAGAGACTACAGATAGACTACAGTCAGTAATTGTAGAACTACAAAGTGCTCCTATATGGTAAGTGGAGCTTATATAATGGACAGTAAGTGTAGAAACAATAAGGTGGTTTTAATGTTATGGCTGATCGGTGTAAGTGCCTGACATCTTTCAGTTTAGGATGGGGAAGATGTGTAACAGCTTCAGGATTTAAACCTAACCCTATTATTGTTTGGACTGTGTGGTCTGTTTTTCTGTCTTTGTGGGATTCTGTTAGGTTTTGTCCTACCCTTTACAACATTGTTGGAATGGTCACTCTAAACTGCCCTCAGCTGTGAGTTAATCCGCACTGAACTGCCATACTGTTTTAGGAGTAAACATGACTCAGTAAAATTTTTAATTACCAAGAAAAATGCCCCAAACCCCTGTTTTCTATAGGACCATTCTTAATAAAAAGATCTTTCTTTATGTTGCTCTTTATATTTATATATTTGATAAAAGCTACTGTTTTTGAACACAGCATTTTCATATAATTTATTGTTTTTATAAGCTGTATTTTTTATTACAGGTTATTTTTTATTATTATTAGATTTGGTTTTAGGACTTAGATAATCACTAACTATAATAATCAAGGTTTGACTTCATGAGACATGCAACATTTTAGTGGACATTAGCCTAAGGCTAGATCCTACAGGACTATTATGGGACTACTTAGTCATCATGATGCAAGCTTGGAGCTCCTCAATGCCTGCTTTGAGAAAACACATACTAATTACTAACCAAACAATGAGAGAAAAGAAGCAATTTGCAAACACACACAGAGACTTTGGGAGGTTGATGCTTCTTTATAATCAACAACATCTGTTCAGTAGGATGGGCTTGAACACACGCAGTTTGAATCTTTTAAATATATTTGTCTTTCATCATAAACACACAATGTACAGTATATGAGAAACATAAACATTAAAAGGCAAGTGGGAAAAACTTGCACAGTTGATGGGCTAAATCTCAGGCAGATTATGTTGGACATTAGTATCCCAAATAGCACATTAACAGAGTAACATGCACTGGACCTCTCATAAAGGAAAGATGTTTGCATCTTGCATCAGAGCTTATTAAATTTTGGAAATATTACAATTATGTGGCCTACTTACGTTGTTTATTAAATATGAAATTACAAGAGACATGAAGCTTGTTTGAGGACATCGAGCTACACAGCAAAATGTTAATTGAATAAATGAATGATGCCTTTTTTCACACTGCTAAACATCAGTTTAGTAGGTCTTCATTAATAAAAAACACAAAGTACAATTTTATTTATATTCTTCATGTTAAATATACAATACTTAACCTAAAGCATCTAGACACCCCATTCTAACTACAGTGGTACCTTGTAACTCAATGTCCCCTAAACTCAAAATCTTTGAAACTCAATGCCCTTTGTCGAGAAATTTGTACCCTTAAACTCAGCGTTTATCTTAAACTCAACGTGTTCAGTTTTTTTTTTTTCATATGAGAAGAATCTGCATTTGTGTGGACTAACTATCAAATTACTCTAAAAGCATCCACATGTATCTGTGTTTAGCTGGATTGTCCTTACTGTTTCACTTTTAAACTTGTGTTATAGCTCGGGGTGCTGAGAAATTGTGAAAATCAACTTTTTTTCGAGACTAAAATGCTTATTGTTAAAAAAAGCTTAACTTGACTTAATGTATTAAAAGAACGACACTGGAACATTAAGTAATACTTCTATTAATTATTACTGCTCATAAGTTCTCTCCACTATAGTACAATAAGTCATGGTAAGCTTTGTGCCGCTTCTCATGTGAATGCGCCTTTACTGAATGGAATACAGTATTCCAAGATCAAGCATCTCCATGATTAAGACAATAAAAAAGTAAAGTGCAGGGGTTTTATTGTGTTTAACTGTTTTTCAATTGTATTTCAGTGTTTTTATATTATATTTGCGTCGTTTTCAGTGTATACGTGTCAAAAACAACCCCATTATTTTACATTTGCCACAAAATATATGCAGTTCCACGGGACCACGGAACGCATTAACAGGTTTCCCACATATCCTTATGGAAAAAAATACCTTGAAACTCAACATCTTTTAAACTCAACGCCACTCCCACAACCAATTGACGTCAAGTTTCAAGGTACCACTGTAGTTAATTTAACTATATGTCTTTGTATAAACAATTCTACTCTGATAGAGCTGCCTGGTCAGAATTCAGTGCTGTTATTGTAAATGTAAATATGTAGAAGCAGCACTAAGTCAAACACAAATCTGTAAGTCACTTAAGCTCATAGAACAGGATGTCTGAGTCCTGAAACATGTAAAAATAGTCTGGCCTTGGTTGCAAAACAACCAATTTAAAAGCAACACAAGAAGTGTTTGTCAGGGCATCATGGATTGGCTTTCCCTCCCTAATAGCCTCACACACGCCTAGAAACAAGATGCCACAACACATACTACATGAGCCCTGCTCATCAGCATTTTGCCTATGCAAAGTGAAAAGAATGCTGTTGAGACTGTGACTGCATGTTTCTATTTTCCTATCATTCTGCTGATCAAAACCTATGTTAAGTGGCCAAGTGGTCTCCAAGTGCAATTGTTCTGCCCATATAAACTTCTCATACACTTCATACCGTACCTGCAAGCACAATTGCTTATATCAGCACACAGAACACTTAGTACTGTTAGAAGTGTTTAGTCATAGCAGAATTGTGCATTAAAAAACCATTTAGGTTTTATAGGTTAAAATCAAGCCACAGCACTAATTTTAGATTGTTTTATAATTACAGCATAATTGGTTTTTATGCAATTATGACATATGGAATATATAACTTTAATTTAAAATTTTATAAAACATCTGATTATGCAATTTGAATAAAAATATTCGAATCTGCTATTATGTCTAATAACATCATCATCTTTGTGTCACTGTGCTGACCAATGATTGTTAAGTATCTTCTCAAGCAAACAGTTTAACCGTCAGTTTAAATACTAAATTCAACAATAAAACCTGTTTGTCCTGCAGTGTGTACTTTGGTTAAACTTTAAAAGGAATGTGACATTAGTATGGTACATTCCAGAACTATCACTGCCCTTAAGCACATATAACATCTTGACAATATGACATGTGCTATTGGACCTTCCACCCTTTAAAAAATCCCCTATTTAGTCAACACACATTGCAGTACAGTTTTTTTTTTTAATGCGGAATAAATTCATATGTACAATCAACAAATACAGAATAACCAATTCTATATTTAACCAAGTATTATGTATGGATGTTTAGGCAATTAACATTTTATTTATATAATGTAGTTAATATGCTCAAGAAAATGCATTTTTTCTTTAACAAATGCCAATTCCGAATATGATGGGGAATTTTGTAAAATTTAATAAAAAGAATCTGTAATTTGTTTTTTCACTTAAATATTTATTTAACACACAAAAGTTTAACAATAATTTCTTTTTTTTTTTTTATTTTTTTTTTTTATATAAAAACATTTGGCGCCCAGGTGGTGCAGTGGGATATTCTGCTAGCATACCAGTGCCGAGATTCTGAACACCCGAATCGAATCTCGGCTCTGCCACCGGTCGGCTGGGCGCCATCTATCAGGCACAATTGGCAGTGTCTGCAACAGACAGTAGTTGGCCACCATGTCTGCTTGGTGGGGAAATGACCGGACTAAGTGGGTGGGGTCTTCAAACGATGTGTAACGCTGGTTAGCAGATAGAGGCATCTGTGCAGAAAGCAGATGAAAAGATTGGGTCCACTAGGACTGCGCACAGGTGGGAGGGCACATGAGCAGCCACATACCCTTCTCAAATGCAATCAGGCATCCCAAGCAGTGTAGGACAAATTGACTATGCTAAATCGGGAGAAAAAGGGAAGAAAAAATGCATAAATAAATAGAAGAAAATATATATAAAAACATTTAGAATTTGATGCTAAAAGTGAAAATCATAGAATGTTGAAGGTACATTATTTTGAAACATTTCACAATAAGCAGATGAATTGGTAATTGGTAAGTGAGGGAATCATGATTGGGTATAAAAGAAGGATCCACCAAAGGCTCAGTCAGTGCAACAGATGATGGATGGTAGTTTGTGCCAAACTTCATATGAAAATTTTTATCAGTTCAATAAGAAAAGTAATGCAGGATTCCAAATAATTTAAGTCTTTCACCATCTACCATACATTATATTATGATAAGATACAAGGATTCAGAGAAATTTTTGTCTGAAAAGCTGAAAACCACCATTGCATGAGAAACTGTTAAACTACACAAAAAGAAAGTCGTGCATCAACTCTACGCAGAAACATAATCTTAGATGCGACCCTGACCAGGATAAATTAATTGATGAAAATAAAAGAAAGCTAGAACAGGGTAGTAAAAGCTAGAATTAAGACCAAAATGCTCTGAATGTCCCTGAGTGCCCATGCCAAAGCCCAGACTTAAACTCCACTGAACATCTTTAGAGAGACCTTAAGATCCTTAAGCTCACCATACAATCTGAGCTTGAGAGGATCTGCCATGAATCCAGGTGTACAAAGCTCGTAGAGATGTATGTAAGACGACTTGCAGCTGTAATTGCTGCAAAAGGGGATTTTACAAAGTATTGAATAAAGGGTCTGAATAATCTGCAAAGGAATTTTCAGTTCAAACACATTTTCTTACAATAACAGATCTATCTATGTCTAGGTGTATTTGCTATGGTAAATATACCACTGTGAATCTGATTTTGCTCTCAGTGATGACATTAATATCATTTAAAATGTGCAATGTTTCTACATCTCTAACAGGTTTACATCAATGTTCACTGTGGTACATGTGTGCACAATGCAGTTGTTTAAAATCATGCCTAATCTTTGTGAATGACTTGTTTTTAACTCCTAAGTATATGTTCCTTATCTTACAAATGGCAAGCGTAGAATATCTACATCTAAATACACATGCCATTTAATAACTGATTCTTATGTTATAATGCAACATATTAGGTTAAGAGGTTGAATGTGCATTCTTTCAGGTAGCTTTACTTTAACTAGCTTTACTAGGTAATAAACCCCTTAGATAAAATAGGCTGAACAACTGGTATGTAACAAGCCTGACAACATGATCAAGCAGCTCTGGGTATGTAAGTTGGTCAACAGTGTACTATAATATCATACAGTATTTTTTTTTGCATTTTTTCCTCACAATCTAGTCATACCCAGTTACCCTATTGCATTACACTTCCTTTATACTGATATTGATCTCCACCCTGATTGAGGAGAGCCATGACTAACACACACTCCGACTGCATCTTTTCACCTGCACGAGGAGAGTTCATATGTAGATCAGCTTTGTGTACGGAGAGACCCACACTCACACTGATTACATCATCCCTCGTCTCTGTGCATGTGCCATCAATCAGCCAGCAGGGGTCGCAATTGCATCAGTTATTAATTGCACCCTTGAACAACAGTCAATCGTTGTTCATGTAGGCGCCCAGCCTGCCGGGTAGCACAGCTACATTTCAAACCGACGAGTTTGAGATGTCAGCTCTGGTGTGCTAGAGTGTTTTACTGCTACGCTACCTGAGTGCCACTAATATACAGTATTTTGATGCATAGGTACACTGTTATCTGTGGAAGTAACACATATGCACACACACACACAAACAAGTAAACTGGTATAACAGATTTTTAGGTGGTGTGACATTATCACTGTGTGGCTATCATTAACCCTAACATTGTGAAATTACAGGACACTATTCTTTTTCATTTAGGATAAACAAGCATACTAAAACAGGTGCCCCAACACACTCCCTTTACATATATACACCTATGAGAATGTTCACCATGTGAACCTGCCTGATATACTTGATATACGTACATGAGGTTTGTCTGACCACAAGAAAAGAATAGGAAAATCTTGTTTTCAAGTAAAGTGTAACTTAATCAGCAGAGTGATAATAAACCCCTTAGACATTCTTTTGAACAGAACACAGAAGATATCTGCTGGGCTACATCAAGAGCCAGACAGCTTGCCGAGCTTAGGTGACACTTTTTCTACACACTTACACCCCGAGCCATATATCCTCTGCCTACCTTTTTATCCCATTCTCCCCAGTCTGAATTGAAAAACACATAAAAAAGACAGGACATTGAACCCAATCTGGCTAGCATTCTGGACTAGGATTTCGTTGTTCCTACTATAAGAACCTGAAGATATTAGTTTTAATATCTGTTGTGGCTTTATTCCGCAAAGGTCATTGGGTAGCTTGTGTGTTGCCCTCTTTATGAGCGTTGATCCAGTGTGTTGTGCAGGCTAGTCAACTAATCCAGACTTCTACTGCCTCAGGTCGCAGGGGAGAGAATGCACCACCTTTGGAAGCTGTTTTAAGCCGAGGGATAAGACTGATAGCTTCAGCTTTCCCCATGACTCTCTCTCGGTCTGGCTCTAACACACACTCTCACTGACTGATTGTATTGTTACAGTCCTGGCTTTTCTCCAGCACTTCAATTCAAAGAAGTATGTCTTATTGAATTTTATCAAGAAGTGATATAGCCTCAAAAGGCTACTGTTACCCTGAGGGTCACAGGCAAGCCTGTGATACACACAGTCTCGCTATTCCTCTTCTTATTTTTTTGATCTAGGAAAGTCAAAAATAGCCATTTGAGACTAGCTGCGACATGTTTTTAAATCCTGCTTCTTAGGGACAGTCCTTTCACCCACCTTTGCTGTCAGACAAGGTTAAAATGCATGCACTTAAAATGTACAGAAAGTAAAATTACACTGAGAACAACATGTTGGCACAGTTGGTAAAGTAGGTGCCACACATGAGCTAAGAGACCTGGATTTAACCCTCTCCTTTGATCACTGTTTGTGAGGACTTTTGCATGTTCTCCCTGTGGTTTCCTTCAAGTACTCCATTTTAGTCCTACATTCCAAATCATGCAGAAGGTGGGTTGGCTGCTCTAAACTGCCTTTATGTGTAAGTTAATGCATGAAGGTTGAATATCTGTATAATGCTTGGGAAGAAATCAATTTCAAGATTTAATGTGGCAGCAATAACTATGCAGTAAAAAAATTATTACTGAAAAGGCAGTGTGGAAAATATAGTTTTTCCCCGGCTTGGCATAGTGACAATGATGTTAGCGATCCAGTTTTTTCCTTTTTTTAAAAAATCTGGTCCGATCCAACAGACGAGCTACCTTGGGTCCTGCCATCCATGTGGATGTTACTTTGACACGTACCACCTACCTAAGCATTGTTGCACACCGTGTACACCCTTTTATGGAAACGGTATTCCCTGATGGCTGTGGCCTCTTTCAGCAGGATAATGCACCCTGCCACAAAGCAAAAATGGTTCAGGAATAGTTTGAGGAGCACAACAATGAGTTTGAGGTGTTGACTTGGCCTCCAAAATCCCCAGATCTCAATCCAATCAAGCATCTGTGGGATGTGCTGGACAAACAAGTCAGATCCATGGAGACCCCACCTCACAACTTGCAGGAGTTAAAGGATCTGCTGCTAACATCTTGGTGCCAGATACCACAGCACACTTTCAGGGGTCTTGTGGAGTCCATGCCTTGATGGGTCAGGGCTGTTTTGACAGCAAAAGGGGGACCAACACAATATTAGGAAGGTGGTCATAATGTTATGCCTGATCGGTGTGTGTGTATATATACAGTATATATACTGTATATATATATATATATACAGTATATATATACACTGCCTGGCCAAAAAAAGGTCACCCCCTGGATTTAACTAAGCAAATAGGTAAGAGCCTGCCATTGGATAATTATTGCATGGGTGATTATGTTTCAGCTGGCAACAAGTTATTTAACCCTAACTGATGCAGTGAGTAGCTTCTTATTTGTTAAACAACCATGTCGAAAGACACATCCTGTGGTCGTGGAGAAGATGTTAATCTGTTTCAGAAGGGTCAAATTATTGGCATGCATCAAGCAGAGAAAACATCTAAGGAGATTGCTGAAACTACTAAAATTGTAGTTTAGAACTGTCCAACGCATTATTAAAAAGTGGAAGGACAGTGGGGAAACATCATCTTTGAGGAAGGAATGTGGTCGGAAAAAAATCTTAAATGATCGTGATTGGCGATCACTTAAACGTTTGGTGAAATCAAATGGTAGAAAAACTACAGTAGAACTCAGGGATATGTTTAATAAGTAAGAGCATTTCCACACGCACAATGTGAAGGGAACTCAAGGGATTGGGACTAAACAGCTGTGTAGCCTTAAGAAAACCACTTGTCAGTGAGGCTAACTGGCAAAAATGGCTTTAATTTGCTAGGGAGCATAAAGATTGGACTCTGGAGCAATGGAAGAAGGTCATGTGGTCTGATGAGTCCAGATTTACCCTGTTCCAGAGTGATGGGTGCATCAGGGTAAGAAGAGAGGTGGCTGAAGTGATGCACCCATCATGCCTAGTGCCTACCGTACAAGCCTGTGGGAGCAGTGCTATGATCTGGGGTTGCTGCAGTTGGTCAGGTCTAGGTTCAGCAATGTTATGTGCCCAAAGAATGAGGTCAGCTACCTGAATATACTGAACGACCAGGTTAATCCATCAATTGATTTTTTCCTCTATGATGGCACGGGCATATTCCAAGATGACAATGCCAGGATTCATCTTGCTCAAATTGTGAAAGAGTGGTTCAGGGAGCATGGGACATCATTTTCACACATGGATTGGCCACCATTTATACATATTGTATGCAATGGCTGATCAGTGTATATGTACAGTATATATGTAATATACAGTGTATCACAAAAGTGAGTACACCCCTCACATTTCTGCAAATATTTCATTATATCTTTTCATGGGACAACACTATAGACATGAAACTTGGATATAACTTAGAGTAGTCAGTGTACAGCTTGTATAGCAGTGTAGATTTACTGTCTTCTGAAAATAACTCAACACACAGCCATTAATGTCTAAATAGCTGGCAACATAAGTGAGTACACCCCACAGTGAACATGTCCAAATTGTGTCCAAATGTGTCGTTGTCCCTCCCTGGTGTCATGTGTCAAGGTCCCAGGTGTAAATGGGGAGCAGGGCTGTTAAATTTGGTGTTTTGGGTACAATTCTCTCATACTGGCCACTGGATATTCAACATGGCACCTCATGGCAAAGAACTCTCTGAGAAATAGAATTGTTGCTCTCCACAAAGATGGCCTGGGCTATAAGAAGATTGCTAACACCCTGAAACTGAGCTACAGCATGGTGGCCAAGGTCATACAGCGGTTTTCCAGGACAGGTTCCACTCGGAACAGGCTTCGCCAGGGTCGACCAAAGAAGTTGAGTCCACATGTTCGGCGTCATATCCAGAGGTTGGCTTTAAAAAATAGACACATGAGTGCTGCCAGCATTGCTGCAGAGGTTGAAGACGTGGGAGGTCAGCCTGTCAGTGCTCAGACCATACGCCGCACACTGCATCAACTCGGTCTGCATGGTCGTCATCCCAGAAGGAAGCTGACGCACAAGAAAGCCCGCAAACAGTTTGCTGAAGACAAGCAGTCCAAGAACATGGGTTACTGGAATGCCCTGTGGTCTGACGAGACCAAGATAAACTTGTTTGGCTCAGATGGTGTCCAGCATGTGTGGCGGCGCCCTGGTGAGAAGTACCAAGACAACTGTATCTTGCCTACAGTCAAGCATGGTGGTGGTAGCATCATGGTCTTGGGTTGCATGAGTGCTGCTGGCACTGGGGAGCTGCAGTTCATTGAGGGAAACATGAATTCCAACATGTACTGTGACATTCTGAAACAGAGCATGATCCCCTCCCTTCGAAAACTGGGCCTCATGGCAGTTTTCCAACAGGATAACGACCCCAAACACAACCTCCAAGATGACAACTGCCTTGCTGAGGAAGCTGAAGGTAAAGGTGATGGACTAAACCCAATTGAGCACCTGTGGCGAATCCTCAAGTGGAAGGTGGAGGAGTTCAAGGTGTCTAACATCCACCAGCTCCGTGATGTCATCATGGAGGAGTGGAAGAGGATTCCAGTAGCAACCTGTGCAGCTCTGGTGAATTCCATGCCCAGGAGGGTTAAGGCAGTGCTGGATAATAATGGTGGTCACACCAAATATTGACACTTTGGGCACAATTTGGACATGTTCACTGTGGGGTGTACTCACTTATGTTGCCAGCTATTTAGACATTAATGGCTGTGTGTTGAGTTATTTTCAGAAGACAGTAAATCTACACTGCTATACAAGTTGTACACTGACTACTCTAAGTTATATCCAAGTTTTATTTCTATAGTGTTGTCCCATGAAAAGATATAATAAAATATTTGCAGAAATGTGAGGGGTGTACTCACTTTTGTGATACACTGTATATGCATAATTATCTATAGAGCTGGATAGATAGCTACAGATATGTACATATTTATAATATGTGTATGTATGTATGTAGTACCATGTCTAATGTCCATATTGCATCTCTTACAAGCCTAATTATGATGTATATAGTATACATATACAGTATACACATGGTATTATGTTATGGATAATTGGGGAACGTATACTTAGATGCCAGGATTCTGAGATGGGTGTAAAAGCCTAACAGCTGCTTTTGTGAATAAGTATAGAGCAATACATCTTGGTCAGCAGCAGGAACAGCAGGAGCGCCTAAAGCCGACCCTTGCTTTTCCCGATTTTGACAGAGGTTAATAGGACAGGCAGGCCCACTTAGTCATATCTTGTCATCTGAAGTCAGTTCTAATGCATATCACATTTATTAGAGCTGGTGACAGACCACTGCTGGAGCATGCTGGGTGAATGAAGCTCAGGTAAACATTGGCCCCAGGACTCTCTGTCTCAAGTGCTCTCTCACTCTCTTTCTGTCTCATGAATGGGGAAAAAACCCTCATGGAAACAGATGCTGTAACAAAACATTTTTTGTACAGTGTGTGTGTGTGTGTGTGTATGTGCGTGTGTTAGATATTGTGTTTGAGCTCTGTGATCACGATGGTCTTTGGTTTTACAACTAAATAAGATGCATACAGTGTATCACAAAAGTGAGTACACCCCTCACATTTCTGCAAATATTTTATTATATCTTTTCATGGGACAACACTATAGACATGAAACTTGGATATAACTTAGAGTAGTCAGTGTACAGCTTGTATAGCAGTGTAGATTTACTGTCTTCTGAAAATAACTCAACACACAGCCAATAATGTCTAAATAGCTGCAACATAAGTGAGTACACCCCACAGTGAACATGTCCAAATTGTGCCCAAAGTGTCAATATTTTGTGTGACCACCATTATTATCCAGCACTGCCTTAACCCTCCTGGGCATGGAATTCACCAGAGCTGCACAGGTTGCTACTGGAATCCTCTTCCACTCCTCCATGATGACATCACGGAGCTGGTGGATGTTAGACACCTTGAACTCCTCCACCTTCCACTTGAGGATGCGCCACAGGTGCTCAATTGGGTTTAGTCCATCACCTTTACCTTCAGCTTCCTCAGCAAGGCAGTTGTCATCTTGGAGGTTGTGTTTGGGGTCGTTATCCTGTTGGAAAACTGCCATGAGGCCCAGTTTTCGAAGGGAGGGGATCATGCTCTGTTTCAGAATGTCACAGTACATGTTGGAATTCATGTTTCCCTCAATGAACTGCAGCTCCCCAGTGCCAGCAACATTCATGCAGCCCAAGACCATGATGCTACCACCACCAGGCTTGACTGTAGGCAAGATACAGTTGTCTTGGTACTTCTCACCAGGGCGCCGCCACACATGCTGGACACCATCTGAGCCAAACAAGTTTATCTTGGTCTCGTCAGACCACAGAGCGTTCCAGTAATCCATGTTCTTGTACTGCTTGTCTTCAGCAAACTGTTTGCGGGCTTTCTTGTGCGTCAGCTTCCTTCTGGGATGACGACCATGCAGACCGAGTTGATGCAGTGTGCGGCGTATGGTCTGAGCACTGACAGGCTGACCTCCCACGTCTTCAACCTCTGCAGCAATGTTGGCAGCACTCATGTGTCTATTTTTTAAAGCCAACCTCTGGATATGACGCCGAACACGTGGACTCGACTTCTTTGGTCGACCCTGGAGAAGCCTGTTCCGAGTGGAACCTGTCCTGGAAAACCGCTGTATGACCTTGGCCACCATGCTGTAGCTCAGTTTCAGGGTGTTAGCAATCTTCTTATAGTCCAGGCCATCTTTGTGGAGAGCAACAATTCTATTTCTCACATCCTCAGAGAGTTCTTTGCCATGAGGTGCCATGTTGAATATCCAGTGGCCAGTATGAGAGAATTGTACCCAAAACACCAAATTTAACAGCCCTGCTCCCCATTTACACCTGGGACCTTGACACATGACACCAGGGAGGGACAACTACACATTTGGGCACAATTTGGACATGTTCACTGTGGGGTGTACTCACTTATGTTGCCAGCTATTTAGACATTATTGGCTGTGTGTTGAGTTATTTTCAGAAGACAGTAAATCTACACTGCTATACAAGCTGTACACTGACTACTCTAAGTTATATCCAAGTTTCATGTCTATAGTGTTGTCCCATGAAAAGATATAATAAAATATTTGCAGAAATGTGAGGGGTGTACTCACTTTTGTGATACACTGTATGTACTGGTGGTATGTAGGAAAAGACAGTACAGTTTAGAGAGCTCTTTATAAGGGTCCATAAACTATGGTTTATTTGCAGTACAGGACAGGTTTTAAGATATGCTATTCTAAAGGAGTGGACTTCCATACCGATCCTCAGTTAAAATACCTCAGATTCACCTCAGACGTCCTAATAAACTTAATAACATACAGTAGACCATTGAGTTACGAACGGTTTACCATACGAACATTTCGGGTTACGAACGATCTTTTCCAACTTAACGTACAAACAAATTTCGGATTACGAAAAGAAAAACACGTGACGTCACAAACAAGTTGACTCCAAACGGCTCTCTCTCTCTCTCTCTCTCTCTCTCTCTCTCTCTCTCTCTCTATATATATATATATACAGTGAGTCAACATTCGGACAGCGGGCAGTGTTCTTCCGGTGTTTTCTTTATATTTTGTAAAATTCTGTATTAAAATGTCCCCAACGAAGGTGCAGAGGAAGCGCAGTGGTGAAAAATTTAAAAATCTTTTTGTTGTGTTGTATAATTACTCCTGCCAGTAGCTGTCACTGTGTATCAGACAGAGGGGACAGTGAGTGAGAGAGAAGAAGGAATTCGGCTCAGTAAAGAAGTCTTTCTTTCATGCAATTACACCTACAAAATACAACACTATTAAAATAATAAAGGAAATAATAGAGAAATATGAGAGTTCTTGTTGTTTCTGGTAGATACATTTTATGTAAAACGAAGGAAATGTATTATGATGTATGGTACAGCACACGTACTGTACTGAAATGTGGTGTGTGTTTTATGTACAGTACTACTGTGTATTGTTTATTATTGTTTATTACAGGAATGTCTATTCTATAATTTAAGATTTAAGGGAAAATATACTTGTACAGTATTTATAACAAAAAAGACCATTTAAGACATTAGAAAGGTTAGGTAAGGGGGTGGTTTGGGGGGTCTGGCACAGATTAATTAAATTTACATGATTTCTTATGGGAAAAATAGGTTTAACTAACAAACATTTAGACTTTGGAACCAACAGCCCTTTGGAACCAATTAAATTCGTAAGTCAAGGGTCTACTGTATTTTTGAAATGGTGAACTTCTATTGACTAATTGTTGGCTAATTGTTAAATAGAATTAGACATTACAATGCATGTCATATTTTTTTTAAATAAAACAGAGATCTAAGTTCTACATCTGTTTTTCTGCCATTCATCAAAAAAAAAAAATCTATTAGAACTGTTTTTATCTGATTTTATCAGTGTAGCATATGTAAAAGGACAGTTTGCTAGTGGCTTGTTAGTCTTTTTTCCTTTTTAATGAAAGAAAGAAAGAAAGATATCCTTTATTTGTCATATATACATATACAGATGTACAGTACAATGAAATTCTTTCTTCGCATATCCCAGCTGGTGTTGGAAGCTGGGGTCAGAGCGCAGGGTCAGCCAACTTACGGCGCCCCTGGAGCAGACAGGGTTAAGGGCCTTGCTCAAGGACCCAACAGTGGCTACATAGCAGAGCCAGGATTTGAACCATCAATCTTCCGGTTGATAGCCCAAAGCTCTACCCACTAGGCTACCACTGACCCCTCATGGCACATATGTAGGAGTCCCTTTTTGCATAATTTATTTTTGAGCAGTTACCCAACTATTTAAAAAAATGACATTGATTTATTAGATGTTGTTGGCATAAAGTCAGAGGTACTTAGTAAGTTTGGGGAAACTTAGTGGCATTTTAATCATAGTTATAGCACCCAACGCTCAGATCACTATTTAAAGGGTTTCTCCTCACTTCACTGAATTGTTACGTTGTTCATAATAATTAAAGCCTTAATCAATCTTTACACTCTGTTTCTCACTTAGCAGGAGGCCATCATCTCCAGCTTTGATGGTAACTAATGATCCTAGCAGCAGTCATTCTGAAACAGTGAGACAGAAGATCAGTAGAACAGTCTGAGAAAACCATATCCATCTCTGATCAGTTCTTGTTTAGCATTTCCACCAGATTTGTATGTTAGCAAATTGTCCTTGTGTGACTTCCCTCTTTCTGTCAGATTTAATCTTAAGCTAAAAGGGCATGATACGTTTCTAATATGACTGTTTATGCATGGCCATTACTCCACAGAGTAGCGGTTTTCAAATCCAAACATGGTCTAAGAATTACACTACAACCTTAATCATTCACCACACATAAAGTACACACGCCGACCTATCATTTATATCCAGCTAAAAAGAAGAAAGGTCTTTATTCTGGTGCTAAACAGTGTTTACATGAACCTGTTATTGATTCATAGGTCATTGTAAATTAAGATGAGCTGTAGAAACAGCCCACAATTGATGATGCCATATTTATTATACACGCATATGCGTCTACGGGTAGACTCACACACACATGAATCCTAAAGCATGTTTAGTATTCATCAGAGATGGCCATTGTTTTGGGAGAACTACATATGGTGTAATTATGTGGGTAATTTATACCTTCATAAAGTGAGGCCTTCTGGTGTGGTGGGAAAAACGTTAATGTGAAACAGACAGCGGGACAGCTTTAGAGAGGTGCAGAGAGAGCGAGACAGGACTCACTGCTCCCCCGAGGCCCCTGGAATCCACCTCACACTGCCACTGTCCACACACACACATACACATCATGCACGACTGAATAGATGTATTACTAAGTATGTTAGCATATCTGATTTTGTCATTTGCTATATCATGTTATAGTTTCTGTGGTATTTTAGTGGTGGGGGCTTTCATCTATATATCCTCATGTTGAGTGTTCATATCCGAGCTCTGTAAAGCAGCCACTGTTGGGCCCTTGAGCAAAGGCCTTAGGCCTCTTGGCTCCAGTGGTATTATTGCTGACCTTACCCTCTAACCCCAGCTTCCAAAAAATTGTTTTGTACATGTATGTATTTATTAATTGACAAAGACATTATTATTATTTCATATAATTCAAGTACCAGATTATTCAGGAACAACATAAATGTCCTGTACAGGTTTTCACAGCTGTCCATTAGTACAGCTTTCTCACGTAACTTTTCATAAACTGAAATGGCATAACACAAATAAGTGAGACCATTAATTTATGTGGAAAAAATGAGTGTTCTTGGACCCCCAAAGAAATAACTTATCAAATCATACCAAATAACACAGAAAACCTAAAATAACAATAAAGTAGTAAAAGCGGGAATTATAGGATGCATACAAGGCCTATTCAAAGAAGAAATAAAAGCAAAAATCTTTTTTAAACTTAATTTAGTTAGCAAAAACAGACACTGTATTAATGTAGGACTTTTGTAAAGGTAAAGCGGCATAAAAAACTTTTGTGATGTGAAGAATATCTGTAATGTAATGACCTCTGCCTTTATAATGGCTCGCTGCAAAACAAACTCTGAATACTATTTCTGCTTGTCGCCTTTTTGGTAGATTTCCTTTGGTTAGCAAGAACAGGTACTAATGCAGGTCTTCCATAAACGTGAAGTGGTGTAAAGTGAAAATTTGGATTGTCAATACCTTTGTTAGATTAAAGCTGTTATTAAATAACAATGCATTCCTCATTCCTCGAAGGAGTGCATAACTTTGGTCCAGCACAGTATTTTTCTGCTTAGAGACACCGGATTTATTAGGGTTCCAATTCACCTCACTTGCATGTCTTTGGACTGTAGGATGAAAACCCACACAGACATGGGGAGAACATGCAAACTCCACACAGAAAGGACCCAGACCTGGGGATTGAACCCTTCGTGCTGTGAGGCGACAGTGCTACCCACTGAGCCACCGTGCCATCCGAGACATCTGATTAAACTCAAAACAGTTGATGAAAAGGTTTATCAGGTGTTACAGCTGTTGTTCTCTGGGCACATGAAGACAAAACAATAGCCTGATAATTTGGAAAATGTAAATGTAAATGTTATAATTATTTTCTTGTTCTGCAGACAACAGTGTATTGTTGGGTCTTCCTTATACATAATAACCTCTTTTGGCAAATTGATATGCAGCATTTTGGAATAAAAAAACTGTTAGAAACATGAAACCACCCCATAATCAAATAACTTTCTTAACATCTTTTTAGATGTGAACTTGTGCATGTAAATAACTGAGTGTGACTAAAACGTAGCTCATGCCATCCCAAAATATTATAGCCTGCACACACACATACACACAAAGAGAGAGAAAGAGAGAGAGAGAGTTTAGTCAGGCATGAAGAAAGAATGAAGTTTGTGTTGTGTTCGGGGCTGTTAGATGTGAAGGTCATAGTTTCCTGCACTGCTCTTACAATGTTTGTTTCAGGCAGTTGCACTAAGATTAATGTGTTTCTGGGGCAATCTGCGGCTCACAGCATGATGGGCCTGCACAGGTGGCGTGCTTAAGTGTGTGCGCGTGTGTCTGTGTGGGTGCACGTGCACTGCTAGGTCATGAATCCATTGACATTTCCAGCACTGTCACGGTTTTGCCAAAACCAAAACCATGTACACCACACAGTACCCAGTATAGCTCTGTGAGAACAGAGAGAGAAGGCCACTATTTTGGACCCCCCAACCATTTAAAGAAAGCAGTGACTTTTAAGGCAAGATCATTCCGTGGCATTCAAGAGATTTCACCAGATCACAAATAAAGATATTCTTTTGTATCTAATTCTCTACTTTTTCTTAAATATTTAGCAGACTGTGGGCTTTGTTGGTGCCTGACTAAAAATCAGCCGGACTAATTAGGTTAGAGGTTAGATTATCTTCTTGTGTATCTGTAAATGTGAATTTATTGTTTAATCACATTCAGTGTTGTATAAAGTACCAAATAATCATTCTTATGAAATAGTCTTTCTGAGAAATTACTCAGAGAACCCGAAAGAAAGTTACACAAAAAGTGTTAAAAATATCTTATATGTTTTTTTTATGTTTTGTGCATTGTATTATAATTAGGGCCCTACTAAATTCACGGGAAAATGTGCATAATTTTACGGACCTCATTTTTCAAAAATCACAGATTTCACAGATTTTTAAAGAAAAATGCCACATTTCATGGCAGTCATTAAATAACTCTCATAAACTAAATTATAGAATCATTGGCAGCTACAATACACAGTCAGCCCACCTTAACAGGTCCCTTTCAAAGTTCAAAGTACTCGTTCAGGTTTTGACACCCCCCCCCTTTGCGTCCACATAATCGGTTGGGAGTTTTTCAAACTCAGTTACCCGAGTAGTGTTTTTAGTCCAACCGATTACTAGTGTAACCGAGCATCATTAGAGTTTGTTGAGTTTATAAAGAAAGAAATAAACTGTACATAGTTTGAGCACAAACTACACAGAGATGATTACGTGTGTAGAGAAGCATACTTTATGGAAAAACACTCAATACTCAATAAAAGCACTTAATACGTAAACATACATCAAACATTGTCAGCACACTACACCACAGAAAAGTCTGTTACACTAACTTAACTGCTGTATGATTGCTAGGACCGCCTCATATGGCATCTTATATTTTGACTTTTACAGCAAATTGCATATTACACAGGACACAGCTTATTTCACAGTCCGTGACGCGATTTTCACGGCCCTGAATTAGGTAGGGTCTTAATTATAAGTACTAGCTCTCTATAGGCAGCTGCTAAAGCAAATGCTATTAATTGATTTGGCTTTTTAACATCAAAAACCTAAATGAAACCTGAGTATTTATGCATTCCTCATACCAACAAAACTATAAAACAAATAGAAATGACCACTACTAAAAAAAAAACTCCACAAATAAATGTTTTATAACATTTTAAATTAACTGATGTCAAAACTATAAAAACATTACCAAAAAAAATAAATCAGTTTCAGTTTCATTTTCTCACTGCTTTTATTTTGCCCTTGACCCCTTTCCCAATTACCCATTCATCTTGTATGTCCAAACATCCGCAGCCCTGACAGTCTTTCATCCATTCCACAACAGCAGCAAAACTAATGCATTTCTCAGAAGTAAGAAAAAGAAAATAAACGGGGTAAAGGGAGTCTGCCATAGTGGCAGAAGAATGCCTCCCTCCCTGCCTCTTGTCTTTTTTTCTGCCTTTATTCCGGATCAGAGACAGGGCTGGGAAACCCACTTACACACATTCTCTCTCATAACTCACTTTGCCTCTGCCCTTCATTCTTTCCTGAAGGAGTTTCTAAAGTAAGACATGAAGGACCGTTAACATATAGACAGAATTTAGGTTACTGGAGATTGGCTGGGTCAGCTGGAGAAAGCTCTCATTTCCTTTAATAAAAGACTGTTCTGCTTATGTGATCAGCAATCAGACAAATTATATTTAGATGTTACAGTTGCATGAGCCCCTATTTACATGAGGGTCAGTAGAGTTTATATACTTACATACACCTGTTATTTTATTTAAATGAAATTACTATAAATAGTAAAATACTGGATGAATAAATGCAAATGTAAAGAAACACCTGTGTGTGTTGCATCACATTTAAAATTTGTTTTTAAAATTTGTATTTTGGTCTAAAATTGTTGGTTAATTGTCAGTCACGTCAATTACGATGGTCATTGGAAATCTTTTTTGTACCTTTGTCAGTTAAAGGTTTAAGCAAATACAAAAAGACCAGATCTCAGTGGTGGCAGGCTAGCATAGCAGACTGCTGCATCACCTGAGAACGTTTGGGAATTGTAGATAGTGATTGTTGCAGTAGAATAATTCATTGAAATATCTCCCTTTGGTTTTATGCTGATTGAACTATTCACTAACTTAATGATAGGAGCGACTATCATCATGTAAAAGGGACCACAACCCTCAAGATAAAAATGTTTTTCTAATAATAGACTGGGTAAGTATGCTGGACAAGTGCACAGACGTAATGAACATGATACATTTGTCATATTAAAACAAAATAAGGGGAACCAGGAATGAACACAACAGGCACAAACTATAAACATGAACACAGATCAAGGAAAACTAGACAGTAATCAAGACTAAACTAAACCCTATGCTAAGCCACACTAACTGCTAATCACTGAGATCAAAGAAACTAATCTAACTAATGCTATCTAATCACTAAACTAGTAAAGAAACATTTAATGCTAGACCCTAATGCTAACACTCTAAGCTAAACCTAACTAAACCAAGAACATAGGAATATAGATGAACACTGAGAAACCAGAAGACAGACAAGAAACATGGAACAGGTTTATTATTTATTTATTTATTTATTAGGATTTTAACATCATGTTTCACACACTTTGGTTACATTCATGACAGGACAGGTAATTACTCGAGATTCATCAGTTCAAGTGTTTTAATGTCAAACAGTCATGGACAATTTGAGCCCACTGAGCCACCGTGCTGCCCCCAGTTTTATTATATAGATATAGGTGATCATTTAAAATTTCTATGTATGAATTTGCAGTGACTATTTACTTTAGTGGGAAAATGGACAAGTTTATATGCTGTATACCACACA
>NC_085992.1:22172124-22219624 GCF_030014385.1 Trichomycterus rosablanca | reverse complement strand
GATAGATAGATAGATAGATAGATAGATAGATAGATAGATAGATAGATAGATAGATAGATAGATAGATAGATAGATAGATAGATCCTTTATTATGCTAGCTAACTGCTAAATGACACTTCATGAATGGGGCTGAAACTCAAAAATAAAAAGCTTACAGCACTCAGTATTCCCAGGCAGTCTCCCATCTAGGTACTGACTGAGCCCAACCCTGCTTGGCTTCTGAGATCGGACGAGATCAGGCGTTCCCAAGGTGGTTTGGCCGTAAGCGAAAGAAGCTGGATTTAAAGGCCTGTTATAGCTAGTCAGCCAGCTATCTGAGTGCTAGCCAGCTATCTGGGCTGGAATTACATTGGAAGGCCTTTCATAGATTAGATAGATAGATAGATAGATAGATAGATAGATAGATAGATAGATAGATAGATAGATAGATAGATAGATAGATAGATAGATAGATAGATAGATAGATAGATAGATAGATAGATAGATAGATAGATAGATAGATAGATAGATAGATCCTTTATTATGCTAGCTAACTGCTAAATGACACTTCATGAATGGGGCTGAAACTCAAAAATAAAAAGCTTACAGCACTCAGTATTCCCAGGCAGTCTCCCATCTAGGTACTGACTGAGCCCAACCCTGCTTGGCTTCTGAGATCGGACGAGATCAGGCATTCCCAAGGTGGTTTGGCCGTAAGCGAAAGAAGCTGGATTTAAAGGCCTGTTATAGCTAGTCAGCCAGCTATCTGAGTGCTAGCCAGCTATCTGGGCTGGAATTACATTGGAAGGCCTTTCATAGATTAGATAGATAGATAGATAGATAGATAGATAGATAGATAGATAGATAGATAGATAGATAGATAGATAGATAGATAGATAGATAGATAGATAGATAGATAGATAGATAGATAGATAGATAGATAGATAGATCCTTTATTATGCTAGCTAACTGCTAAATGACACTTCATGAATGGGGCTGAAACTCAAAAATAAAAAGCTTACAGCACTCAGTATTCCCAGGCAGTCTCCCATCTAGGTACTGACTGAGCCCAACCCTGCTTGGCTTCTGAGATCGGACGAGATCAGGCGTTCCCAAGGTGGTTTGGCCGTAAGCGAAAGAAGCTGGATTTAAAGGCCTGTTATAGCTAGTCAGCCAGCTATCTGAGTGCTAGCCAGCTATCTGGGCTGGAATTACATTGGAAGGCCTTTCATAGATTAGATAGATAGATAGATAGATAGATAGATAGATAGATAGATAGATAGATAGATAGATAGATAGATAGATAGATAGATAGATAGATAGATAGATAGATAGATAGATAGATAGATAGATAGATAGATAGATAGATAGATCCTTTATTATGCTAGCTAACTGCTAAATGACACTTCATGAATGGGGCTGAAACCCAAAAATAAAAAGCTTACAGCACTCAGTATTCCCAGGCAGTCTCCCATCTAGGTACTGACTGAGCCCAACCCTGCTTGGCTTCTGAGATCGGACGAGATCAGGCGTTCCCAAGGTGGTTTGGCCGTAAGCGAAAGAAGCTGGATTTAAAGGCCTGTTATAGCTAGTCAGCCAGCTATCTGAGTGCTAGCCAGCTATCTGGGCTGGAATTACATTGGAAGGCCTTTCATAGATTAGATAGATAGATAGATAGATAGATAGATAGATAGATAGATAGATAGATAGATAGATAGATAGATAGATAGATAGATAGATAGATAGATAGATAGATAGATAGATAGATAGATAGATAGATAGATAGATAGATAGATAGATAGATAGATAGATAGATAGATAGATAGATCCTTTATTATGCTAGCTAACTGCTAAATGACACTTCATGAATGGGGCTGAAACTCAAAAATAAAAAGCTTACAGCACTCAGTATTCCCAGGCAGTCTCCCATCTAGGTACTGACTGAGCCCAACCCTGCTTGGTTTCTGAGATCGGACGAGATTTTTTTTTTCTTCTTCTTTTTTAATTAAAGTTAATATCATTTCATAAATACATTAAAATTCGACTTAAATAAATTAAATTATATTAATTAAATACATTTGGGTAATTTGAGTTGCACCTTTTCCCAATCTACTTCTACAAATGGGTTGTTATTTACAATTAAAGCATAAAAAGTTTCTGGTTCGCCTATCATGTTAAAATAGTCTAATAGGTCCTTGAATGTTTTTTTCAGTTTATTTTCAAACACATCACATACAGATATGACATTTCCTTTATGCTTTGCAATATTTTTCCTTTTTATTATTGCTTGTTTGGCCTCAGCTAAAATTATGTTTAATGCAAATGTGTTTTTTGTTTTTCCATTAAAACCAAATAAAAACAGGGGTTGCCATTCAGTCTGTTCCTCTTGTTTCTTGTTTAAAAATGCTGTTGTTATTTTCTTTATTTTTGTTAAAAAACATTTTAATTGTTCACAGTTAAAAAACATGTGTTTGAGTCCTTCATCTTCTTTAAAACATACTTTACATTTGGCGTCTTCTGCTAGTCCTATTTTGCACATTCTCATTTCATTAAAAATACAGTTATGTCTTAAAAGAAAATCAAAGTTTTCAAGCTGTAAATTTTTAAAATGTTGTCTAGTATTTTTAAAAATATCTTCTGCTTCTAGGTTTGGGAACAGCCTTCTCCAGTATTCTTTTGCTCTTGGTTCCACCCACGCTTTTTGTATTAAAACAGTGTATATTTTTTTCAAGGTACAGCTTTCAATTGGAATTGTTTCATTTTTCATTTTTACTTTGATGTTCCAAATTAAGTTTTCACTTGTTTCTTTTTTCCCTATATGTTTTTCAATTTCACTTATCCAATCCTCCGGTATTGCTTTTTTTAATTTTTCATAGTTATTTTGAACTTGGGTTTTGTTAACTGTGTTCTCGTTGGTTTCTAGTGCATCGTATATTGCTTGCGTGGGTAGAAATCCTGATCTAACTTCATATAAAACATCTTTTACTTGGCGCACCCCTGCTTGGAACCAGTCTCTAAAAAATAGCTCTCTGCCCTCATTTAAAATCATTGGGTTAAAAAACAGCGGCTGGTTTAAAAACTGGTTCCTTTCTTTTACCTCTATATCTAAAAAATCCATTAAATCTCTCCATGCTCTAAAAACTTCTTTGTAAAACTCTGGTATGTTTTGTGTCATTTGCTCATTCATTTTCATGCTTAAAACATTAAAATCCATCCCTCCTCCTCCACATTTGTTCATTATTTCTCTAAAGCATTCCTTCCATGCTTGTTCATCTTGATTTAAAAATTTTCTTACCATTTTAATTCTCAGTGCTTTTATTCTTGTAAAAACATCTAAAAGTTTGAGTCCTCCTTGCTCTACTGGCCCTATTAAAGTGTCGTATGCAATTTTTGCCGGTTTCCCATCCCATAAAAAGTTTAAAACGATCGCTTTTATTCTTTTTAACACCCAATGAGGTGTACTAGTGACATTAAGAGCATACCAAGCTTTGGATAAAAACAGTGTGTTTAAAATCAGTACCTTCCCTTTTAAAAATACTTCTCTCTGTTTCCAAAAATGTAATCTGTTTTCCATCTTTTTTAAAATCTCCTCCCAAATTTCATCCCTTGCTTTGATTTCATTTTCCCCCATTCTGATTCCCAAGATTTTAAGCTGTGTTACCTCTTTAAATTGTATTTCTGTAGGTTTTGAGTCTGTGTTCCCTATTTTCATGTAAACCGTTTTTTCTTTATTAACTCTGGCTCCTGTCCCTTTACAGTATTTTTCAAAAGTCTCCATAGCTTTCTGAATGCTCTTAACGTCCCTTAGTGTTAGTGTTGTGTCGTCTGCATACTGAAATATTTTATGTTCTTTTGTTAATAAGATCCCTTTTGTTTCTCTGTCAGCACTGATAGCCAAACCCAGGGGTTCTGCTGCTAATGTATATAGCAGCGCTGACAGAGGACATCCTTGCCTTATTGATCTTGTTATTGGTATAAACTTTGTTAAAAAACCATTAATCTTTACACAACTGTGTATATTTGAATAGAGACATCTCAGCCACTGTACAAAAATGCTTCCAAATTCAAATGTTTCTATTAAATTAAATAAATATTCATGTTCTACTCTGTCGAAGGCTTTTTCAAAGTCTATGCTTACTATGTATCCTGTTTTTTTATTTTCCTTCATGTGCCATATTATATCCCTGATGTTACTCACCGTGTCTGAGATGTCTCTATTCAACACTCCGTACGCTTGGGTTGTTGTTATTACTCCTGGTAATACTTTTTTTAACCTGTTTGCTAAAATTTTTGCTATTATTTTATAATCCGTGTTAAGCATGCTGATTGGTCTGTAATGTTTTAAAAGTCTTTTATCTCCGTTTTTCTTATATAAAATTTTTATCATTCCTAATTTCATACTCCTACTTAGTTCTCCTTTTTGTTGAATCTCATTAAAAACTTCTAGTAAAATCGGAGTTAAAACACTTTTAAAAACCTTGTAAAATTCGCTTGGTAGGCCGTCCAGCCCTGGACTTTTACCACTATTTAACTGTGATATTGCTTCTTCTATTTCTTCTTCTGTTATGTCTTTGTTGCACATCACTTTGTCTTCCTCTGGCACTTTTTTTTTTATATGATTTAATAAAAATTGCTTGTCTGTATTATTTACTCCTTCTTTTTGAAACATGTTTTTATAAAAGTCTGCAACTGTTTTTAATATTTCATTTGTTTCTTTTACTTCTATTGTGTCATTTTTTAAAATACTTTTAATTATGTTTGCTTTTTGTTTTGTCTTTTCTAGGTTAAAAAAGAATTTGTTGCACTTTTCTCCCTCTATCATATATTTTATTCTACTTCTTATCATTGCTCCCCTGTATTTTTGTTCTTCTATATTTTTCAGTTCTTCTTCTAGATTTAGCACTTTGTTTAAGTCCCCTGCTCCTGTAGCTACTTTAGCTAGTTCATATTGTAATTTTTTGTGTATCATATTTTCGTTGGCTCTTTTCATTCTTTGTAATTTTTTGCTGTGTTCTATTGTGTAGTTTTTTATTTGTAACTTTAGATTGTCCCACCATAACAATTTTTCGTTGATAAAAAGTTTATCTTTAATGCTATTTACTATGATGTTTTCTACTTCTATTTTGTACAAACTGTTTTTTAAAATATCTGTATTTAAAACCCATACACCTTTTCCTCTTTCTATTTTGTCCATATCTATGTGAATAAATAAAAACTCATGGTCACTCAGTGTGGTTTTTTTATAAAAAGTTCTTTTTACATTATTTTCTATATCTTTGTTACTTAGAAAGAAGTCTATTCTACTTTGTTTCAAACTTCCTTGCACTGTTTGTCTTCTGGAAAAGTCAATTGTTCCCTTGTTTCGTCTTCTCCAGACATCTACCAGACAATATTTTTGTATTATTTTATTTAAACTGTCTCTGCCTTTGTCTTCTTTATATATCATTGCACTGTCTATATCAATTCTATTTAAAACTGTGTTAAAATCACCAATTAAAATCACATTGTTCCATTTTTCCATTAAGATGTCTAAGTTATTATAAAATGCCTTTTTACTATATTCTTCATTAGGTGCATGCAAATTACATAAAACAAACTGTTCATCTTCTAATGTTACTTTTAAAACCAAAAGCCGACCTTCTTTGTCTTTATACAATTCCTCTATTTTATTCCCTACTTCTTTTTTGATTAGTGTTGCTACTCCTCTTTTCCTTTTTGTATCATTGTTAAAAAATATATCACCATTCCACTTTTGTTTAAAACATTCTACTATTTTTTCATCCCACATTGTTTCCTGTAAACATATTATGTCTGCTTTTTCTGTTTGTGTTTTTAGCTTCTCTAATTTTTGTAAACAGCTTAATCCTCTTATGTTAATTGTCACTATACTCAACATAAGAAGAATGAATAGTTTTAATAGGTTTACATTCATTTTTTCTCTTCTGATAGTAACTCTTCCTCCCTCTTTTTTCCCATTTTCTCTTTGATTTCTTGCCTTCTTTTCTTCTGTTTTTCTAGTACCTTTACTATATTTAGCTGTTTTTTACCACTTTTCATGTTTTTTGTTAAGTAGTGTATTTTCTTTACATCTTTTGTAGTGTCTTTTGATTTAATCTGATCATTTCTTACTATTTCCATTTGTTCCTCTTGGTTATACTGCTGTGCCCAGTCCATGCTGTCTTCTCCTTCTGCTGTTTGTGTGTTTTCTTCTCCTTTTGTCTGTTGGTCTTTGTCGTCATCACATTCTGTATGTTGAGCTTGTTGTTGTTCTTGTGCTGTGTTGTCCTCTGTTGTTGTCTTTGGTGTTTCTTCTGCCGTTTCTTCATGTGCTTGCGCTGTTTCTTCAGTTGTGTTTTCTTGTGTTTGCTTCTGTGGGGGGGTCCCCGCACCCTCTGCTGTTTCCTCTCCATGCTTACCCATCTCTTCCTCTGTTTCACAGACACAGCGGATTAGTGCCTTATTACAGTCAGGGCATCTTGTTGCTTGGCATTCTCTGGCGTAGTGGCCCTGCTCCAGGCACTCCCTGCATGTGAACTGGGGACAGCTTCGCATCACATGACCTGGGCTCATGCAGAGTCTGCAGACCTTGACCTGTTTGTCATGTATGACCCGATAGTACTGTGGACCATCCCCAGTTTCAAATCTTGCACTGTAGGGCAGTGAAACCACTTCCTTCGGGAACTTCACTCTAATGAATCTTGTTCCATCAGCTACCGTTGTGCCTGGGTAGAAGCGGCGACGAATCGGGAGGATCGGGGTTACCCCCCACTTCATCAGTTTATTCAAGATATCTGAGTCTTCTATATAAATTGGAAGGTTTAAAAAAGACACCATCATTTCTTTTGTACAAATTTTTCTGATTTCATAGTTATGTCCTTTAATAGTTAATCCATCTAATAAAACCTCACACGACTGTTCACTGTCCAAAGTTATTTCAAATTCCTTGTTTTGTCTTAGTCTTAGTCCTATTAGTTTCCCTGGTCCGAGTATCTTGTCCAGCTCTTTTATTAAATCACTGACTGTTAACTCTTCGTTTGTCGTGCTCGGTTCAATTATTAGCGTTGCTTCTTTTAGGTACTCACGTTGGTATTTTGGTTTTAGATTAAGTCCATTGTTCTGTGTCTCCTTGCTTTTTTTGTTTTCTCCATGATTTTCCATTCCATTTTCTTTCCCAGAAATATCTCCATTTTTTGGGCTGTCCATTTTCTTTATCCGTTGATCCTTTTCCGTGTCGAAGCCTTGTAATCCATCCATCTGTAACAAAGTGTTTGTTGGGTGATCCTTTATCCGTTGTCCTGTTTTCATTACTGAATTCATGCCGTTTGTTCCATCCATTTTTTTTTTTTTTTTTTTTTTTAAAGAAAAGAAAAAGTAAATACTGGCTCCCCAAGCAGTAAAGCTGCCGGGGAGCTAAAAAAGAAAACTGAAAATAAACTTATTCAATATACAATTCTCTGTCAAAAGACAAAAGATAACCAAACAAAGAAAAGGTGTGGGAGAGCCTTTCCCTCCCAAACTGCAGTTCAAAGGTCACTTCCTGTCACCAGTAGATGTCGCTATCAGGCGTTCCCAAGGTGGTTTGGCCGTAAGCGAAAGAAGCTGGATTTAAAGGCCTGTTATAGCTAGTCAGCCAGCTATCTGAGTGCTAGCCAGCTATCTGGGCTGGAATTACATTGGAAGGCCTTTCATAGATTAGATAGATAGATAGATAGATAGATAGATAGATAGATAGATAGATAGATAGATAGATAGATAGATAGATAGATAGATAGATAGATAGATAGATAGATAGATAGATAGATAGATAGATAGATAGATAGATAGATAGATAGATAGATAGATAGATCCTTTATTATGCTAGCTAACTGCTAAATGACACTTCATGAATGGGGCTGAAACCCAAAAATAAAAAGCTTACAGCACTCAGTATTCCCAGGCAGTCTCCCATCTAGGTACTGACTGAGCCCAACCCTGCTTGGCTTCTGAGATCGGACGAGATCAGGCGTTCCCAAGGTGGTTTGGCCGTAAGCGAAAGAAGCTGGATTTAAAGGCCTGTTATAGCTAGTCAGCCAGCTATCTGAGTGCTAGCCAGCTATCTGGGCTGGAATTACATTGGAAGGCCTTTCATAGATAGATAGATAGATAGATAGATAGATAGATAGATAGATAGATAGATAGATAGATAGATAGATAGATAGATAGATAGATAGATAGATAGATAGATAGATAGATAGATAGATAGATAGATAGATAGATAGATAGATAGATAGATAGATAGATAGATAGATAGATAGATAGATAGATAGATAGATAGATAGATAGATAGATAGATAGATAGATAGATAGATAGATAGATAGATAGATAGATAGATAGATAGATAGATAGATAGATAGATAGATAGATAGATAGATAGATAGATAGATAGATAGATAGATAGATAGATAGATAGATAGATAGATAGATAGATAGATAGATAGATAGATAGATAGATAGATAGATAGATAGATAGATAGATAGATAGATAGATAGATAGATAGTTCCTTTATTATGCTAGCTAACTGCTAAATGACACTTCATGAATGGGGCTGAAACTCAAAAATAAAAAGCTTACAGCACTCAGTATTCCCAGGCAGTCTCCCATCTAGGTACTGACTGAGCCCAACCCTGCTTGGCTTCTGAGATCGGACGAGATCAGGCGTTCCCAAGGTGGTTTGGCCGTAAGCGAAAGAAGCTGGATTTAAAGGCCTGTTATAGCTAGTCAGCCAGCTATCTGAGTGCTAGCCAGCTATCTGGGCTGGAATTACATTGGAAGGCCTTTCATAGATTAGATAGATAGATAGATAGATAGATAGATAGATAGATAGATAGATAGATAGATAGATAGATAGATAGATAGATAGATAGATAGATAGATAGATAGATAGATAGATAGATAGATAGATAGATAGATCCTTTATTATGCTAGCTAACTGCTAAATGACACTTCATGAATGGGGCTGAAACCCAAAAATAAAAAGCTTACAGCACTCAGTATTCCCAGGCAGTCTCCCATCTAGGTACTGACTGAGCCCAACCCTGCTTGGCTTCTGAGATCGGACGAGATCAGGCGTTCCCAAGGCGGTTTGGCCGTAAGCGAAATAAGCTGGATTTAAAGGCCTGTTATAGCTAGTCAGCCAGCTATCTGAGTGCTAGCCAGCTATCTGGGCTGGAATTACATTGGAAGGCCTTTCATAGATTAGATAGATAGATAGATAGATAGATAGATAGATAGATAGATAGATAGATAGATAGATAGATAGATAGATAGATAGATAGATAGATAGATAGATAGATAGATAGATAGATAGATAGATAGATAGATAGATCCTTTATTATGCTAGCTAACTGCTAAATGACACTTCATGAATGGGGCTGAAACTCAAAAATAAAAAGCTTACAGCACTCAGTATTCCCAGGCAGTCTCCCATCTAGGTACTGACTGAGCCCAACCCTGCTTGGCTTCTGAGATCGGACGAGATCAGGCGTTCCCAAGGTGGTTTGGCCGTAAGCGAAAGAAGCTGGATTTAAAGGCCTGTTATAGCTAGTCAGCCAGCTATCTGAGTGCTAGCCAGCTATCTGGGCTGGAATTACATTGGAAGGCCTTTCATAGATTAGATAGATAGATAGATAGATAGATAGATAGATAGATAGATAGATAGATAGATAGATAGATAGATAGATAGATAGATAGATAGATAGATAGATAGATAGATAGATAGATAGATAGATCCTTTATTATGCTAGCTAACTGCTAAATGACACTTCATGAATGGGGCTGAAACCCAAAAATAAAAAGCTTACAGCACTCAGTATTCCCAGGCAGTCTCCCATCTAGGTACTGACTGAGCCCAACCCTGCTTGGCTTCTGAGATCGGACGAGATCAGGCGTTCCCAAGGTGGTTTGGCCGTAAGCGAAAGAAGCTGGATTTAAAGGCCTGTTATAGCTAGTCAGCCAGCTATCTGAGTGCTAGCCAGCTATCTGGGCTGGAATTACATTGGAAGGCCTTTCATAGATTAGATAGATAGATAGATAGATAGATAGATAGATAGATAGATAGATAGATAGATAGATAGATAGATAGATAGATAGATAGATAGATAGATAGATAGATAGATAGATAGATAGATAGATAGATAGATCCTTTATTATGCTAGCTAACTGCTAAATGACACTTCATGAATGGGGCTGAAACTCAAAAATAAAAAGCTTACAGCACTCAGTATTCCCAGGCAGTCTCCCATCTAGGTACTGACTGAGCCCAACCCTGCTTGGCTTCTGAGATCGGACGAGATCAGGCGTTCCCAAGGTGGTTTGGCCGTAAGCGAAAGAAGCTGGATTTAAAGGCCTGTTATAGCTAGTCAGCCAGCTATCTGAGTGCTAGCCAGCTATCTGGGCTGGAATTACATTGGAAGGCCTTTCATAGATTAGATAGATAGATAGATAGATAGATAGATAGATAGATAGATAGATAGATAGATAGATAGATAGATAGATAGATAGATAGATAGATAGATAGATAGATAGATAGATAGATAGATAGATAGATAGTTCCTTTATTATGCTAGCTAACTGCTAAATGACACTTCATGAATGGGGCTGAAACTCAAAAATAAAAAGCTTACAGCACTCAGTATTCCCAGGCAGTCTCCCATCTAGGTACTGACTGAGCCCAACCCTGCTTGGCTTCTGAGATCGGACGAGATCAGGCGTTCCCAAGGTGGTTTGGCCGTAAGCGAAAGAAGCTGGATTTAAAGGCCTGTTATAGCTAGTCAGCCAGCTATCTGAGTGCTAGCCAGCTATCTGGGCTGGAATTACATTGGAAGGCCTTTCATAGATTAGATAGATAGATAGATAGATAGATAGATAGATAGATAGATAGATAGATAGATAGATAGATAGATAGATAGATAGATAGATAGATAGATAGATAGATAGATAGATAGATAGATAGATAGATAGATAGATAGATCCTTTATTATGCTAGCTAACTGCTAAATGACACTTCATGAATGGGGCTGAAACCCAAAAATAAAAAGCTTACAGCACTCAGTATTCCCAGGCAGTCTCCCATCTAGGTACTGACTGAGCCCAACCCTGCTTGGCTTCTGAGATCGGACGAGATCAGGCGTTCCCAAGGCGGTTTGGCCGTAAGCGAAAGAAGCTGGATTTAAAGGCCTGTTATAGCTAGTCAGCCAGCTATCTGAGTGCTAGCCAGCTATCTGGGCTGGAATTACATTGGAAGGCCTTTCATAGATTAGATAGATAGATAGATAGATAGATAGATAGATAGATAGATAGATAGATAGATAGATAGATAGATAGATAGATAGATAGATAGATAGATAGATAGATAGATAGATAGATAGATAGATAGATAGATCCTTTATTATGCTAGCTAACTGCTAAATGACACTTCATGAATGGGGCTGAAACTCAAAAATAAAAAGCTTACAGCACTCAGTATTCCCAGGCAGTCTCCCATCTAGGTACTGACTGAGCCCAACCCTGCTTGGCTTCTGAGATCGGACGAGATCAGGCGTTCCCAAGGTGGTTTGGCCGTAAGCGAAAGAAGCTGGATTTAAAGGCCTGTTATAGCTAGTCAGCCAGCTATCTGAGTGCTAGCCAGCTATCTGGGCTGGAATTACATTGGAAGGCCTTTCATAGATTAGATAGATAGATAGATAGATAGATAGATAGATAGATAGATAGATAGATAGATAGATAGATAGATAGATAGATAGATAGATAGATAGATAGATAGATAGATAGATAGATAGATAGATAGATCCTTTATTATGCTAGCTAACTGCTAAATGACACTTCATGAATGGGGCTGAAACCCAAAAATAAAAAGCTTACAGCACTCAGTATTCCCAGGCAGTCTCCCATCTAGGTACTGACTGAGCCCAACCCTGCTTGGCTTCTGAGATCGGACGAGATCAGGCGTTCCCAAGGTGGTTTGGCCGTAAGCGAAAGAAGCTGGATTTAAAGGCCTGTTATAGCTAGTCAGCCAGCTATCTGAGTGCTAGCCAGCTATCTGGGCTGGAATTACATTGGAAGGCCTTTCATAGATTAGATAGATAGATAGATAGATAGATAGATAGATAGATAGATAGATAGATAGATAGATAGATAGATAGATAGATAGATAGATAGATAGATAGATAGATAGATAGATAGATAGATAGATCCTTTATTATGCTAGCTAACTGCTAAATGACACTTCATGAATGGGGCTGAAACTCAAAAATAAAAAGCTTACAGCACTCAGTATTCCCAGGCAGTCTCCCATCTAGGTACTGACTGAGCCCAACCCTGCTTGGCTTCTGAGATCGGACGAGATCAGGCGTTCCCAAGGTGGTTTGGCCGTAAGCGAAAGAAGCTGGATTTAAAGGCCTGTTATAGCTAGTCAGCCAGCTATCTGAGTGCTAGCCAGCTATCTGGGCTGGAATTACATTGGAAGGCCTTTCATAGATTAGATAGATAGATAGATAGATAGATAGATAGATAGATAGATAGATAGATAGATAGATAGATAGATAGATAGATAGATAGATAGATAGATAGATAGATAGATAGATAGATAGATAGTTCCTTTATTATGCTAGCTAACTGCTAAATGACACTTCATGAATGGGGCTGAAACTCAAAAATAAAAAGCTTACAGCACTCAGTATTCCCAGGCAGTCTCCCATCTAGGTACTGACTGAGCCCAACCCTGCTTGGCTTCTGAGATCGGACGAGATCAGGCGTTCCCAAGGTGGTTTGGCCGTAAGCGAAAGAAGCTGGATTTAAAGGCCTGTTATAGCTAGTCAGCCAGCTATCTGAGTGCTAGCCAGCTATCTGGGCTGGAATTACATTGGAAGGCCTTTCATAGATTAGATAGATAGATAGATAGATAGATAGATAGATAGATAGATAGATAGATAGATAGATAGATAGATAGATAGATAGATAGATAGATAGATAGATAGATAGATAGATAGATAGATAGATCCTTTATTATGCTAGCTAACTGCTAAATGACACTTCATGAATGGGGCTGAAACCCAAAAATAAAAAGCTTACAGCACTCAGTATTCCCAGGCAGTCTCCCATCTAGGTACTGACTGAGCCCAACCCTGCTTGGCTTCTGAGATCGGACGAGATCAGGCGTTCCCAAGGCGGTTTGGCCGTAAGCGAAAGAAGCTGGATTTAAAGGCCTGTTATAGCTAGTCAGCCAGCTATCTGAGTGCTAGCCAGCTATCTGGGCTGGAATTACATTGGAAGGCCTTTCATAGATTAGATAGATAGATAGATAGATAGATAGATAGATAGATAGATAGATAGATAGATAGATAGATAGATAGATAGATAGATAGATAGATAGATAGATAGATAGATAGATAGATAGATCCTTTATTATGCTAGCTAACTGCTAAATGACACTTCATGAATGGGGCTGAAACTCAAAAATAAAAAGCTTACAGCACTCAGTATTCCCAGGCAGTCTCCCATCTAGGTACTGACTGAGCCCAACCCTGCTTGGCTTCTGAGATCGGACGAGATCAGGCGTTCCCAAGGTGGTTTGGCCGTAAGCGAAAGAAGCTGGATTTAAAGGCCTGTTATAGCTAGTCAGCCAGCTATCTGAGTGCTAGCCAGCTATCTGGGCTGGAATTACATTGGAAGGCCTTTCATAGATTAGATAGATAGATAGATAGATAGATAGATAGATAGATAGATAGATAGATAGATAGATAGATAGATAGATAGATAGATAGATAGATAGATAGATAGATAGATAGATAGATAGATAGATAGATAGATAGATCCTTTATTATGCTAGCTAACTGCTAAATGACACTTCATGAATGGGGCTGAAACCCAAAAATAAAAAGCTTACAGCACTCAGTATTCCCAGGCAGTCTCCCATCTAGGTACTGACTGAGCCCAACCCTGCTTGGCTTCTGAGATCGGACGAGATCAGGCGTTCCCAAGGTGGTTTGGCCGTAAGCGAAAGAAGCTGGATTTAAAGGCCTGTTATAGCTAGTCAGCCAGCTATCTGAGTGCTAGCCAGCTATCTGGGCTGGAATTACATTGGAAGGCCTTTCATAGATTAGATAGATAGATAGATAGATAGATAGATAGATAGATAGATAGATAGATAGATAGATAGATAGATAGATAGATAGATAGATAGATAGATAGATAGATAGATAGATAGATAGATAGATAGATAGATAGATAGATAGATAGATCCTTTATTATGCTAGCTAACTGCTAAATGACACTTCATGAATGGGGCTGAAACTCAAAAATAAAAAGCTTACAGCACTCAGTATTCCCAGGCAGTCTCCCATCTAGGTACTGACTGAGCCCAACCCTGCTTGGCTTCTGAGATCGGACGAGATCAGGCGTTCCCAAGGTGGTTTGGCCGTAAGCGAAAGAAGCTGGATTTAAAGGCCTGTTATAGCTAGTCAGCCAGCTATCTGAGTGCTAGCCAGCTATCTGGGCTGGAATTACATTGGAAGGCCTTTCATAGATTAGATAGATAGATAGATAGATAGATAGATAGATAGATAGATAGATAGATAGATAGATAGATAGATAGATAGATAGATAGATAGATAGATAGATAGATAGATAGATAGTTCCTTTATTATGCTAGCTAACTGCTAAATGACACTTCATGAATGGGGCTGAAACTCAAAAATAAAAAGCTTACAGCACTCAGTATTCCCAGGCAGTCTCCCATCTAGGTACTGACTGAGCCCAACCCTGCTTGGCTTCTGAGATCGGACGAGATCAGGCGTTCCCAAGGTGGTTTGGCCGTAAGCGAAAGAAGCTGGATTTAAAGGCCTGTTATAGCTAGTCAGCCAGCTATCTGAGTGCTAGCCAGCTATCTGGGCTGGAATTACATTGGAAGGCCTTTCATAGATTAGATAGATAGATAGATAGATAGATAGATAGATAGATAGATAGATAGATAGATAGATAGATAGATAGATAGATAGATAGATAGATAGATAGATAGATAGATAGATAGATAGATAGATAGATAGATAGATAGATAGATAGATAGATAGATAGATCCTTTATTATGCTAGCTAACTGCTAAATGACACTTCATGAATGGGGCTGAAACCCAAAAATAAAAAGCTTACAGCACTCAGTATTCCCAGGCAGTCTCCCATCTAGGTACTGACTGAGCCCAACCCTGCTTGGCTTCTGAGATCGGACGAGATCAGGCGTTCCCAAGGCGGTTTGGCCGTAAGCGAAAGAAGCTGGATTTAAAGGCCTGTTATAGCTAGTCAGCCAGCTATCTGAGTGCTAGCCAGCTATCTGGGCTGGAATTACATTGGAAGGCCTTTCATAGATTAGATAGATAGATAGATAGATAGATAGATAGATAGATAGATAGATAGATAGATAGATAGATAGATAGATAGATAGATAGATAGATAGATAGATAGATAGATAGATAGATAGATAGATCCTTTATTATGCTAGCTAACTGCTAAATGACACTTCATGAATGGGGCTGAAACTCAAAAATAAAAAGCTTACAGCACTCAGTATTCCCAGGCAGTCTCCCATCTAGGTACTGACTGAGCCCAACCCTGCTTGGCTTCTGAGATCGGACGAGATCAGGCGTTCCCAAGGTGGTTTGGCCGTAAGCGAAAGAAGCTGGATTTAAAGGCCTGTTATAGCTAGTCAGCCAGCTATCTGAGTGCTAGCCAGCTATCTGGGCTGGAATTACATTGGAAGGCCTTTCATAGATTAGATAGATAGATAGATAGATAGATAGATAGATAGATAGATAGATAGATAGATAGATAGATAGATAGATAGATAGATAGATAGATAGATAGATAGATAGATAGATAGATAGATAGATAGATAGATAGTTCCTTTATTATGCTAGCTAACTGCTAAATGACACTTCATGAATGGGGCTGAAACTCAAAAATAAAAAGCTTACAGCACTCAGTATTCCCAGGCAGTCTCCCATCTAGGTACTGACTGAGCCCAACCCTGCTTGGCTTCTGAGATCGGACGAGATCAGGCGTTCCCAAGGTGGTTTGGCCGTAAGCGAAAGAAGCTGGATTTAAAGGCCTGTTATAGCTAGTCAGCCAGCTATCTGAGTGCTAGCCAGCTATCTGGGCTGGAATTACATTGGAAGGCCTTTCATAGATTAGATAGATAGATAGATAGATAGATAGATAGATAGATAGATAGATAGATAGATAGATAGATAGATAGATAGATAGATAGATAGATAGATAGATAGATAGATAGATAGATAGATAGATAGATAGATAGATCCTTTATTATGCTAGCTAACTGCTAAATGACACTTCATGAATGGGGCTGAAACCCAAAAATAAAAAGCTTACAGCACTCAGTATTCCCAGGCAGTCTCCCATCTAGGTACTGACTGAGCCCAACCCTGCTTGGCTTCTGAGATCGGACGAGATCAGGCGTTCCCAAGGCGGTTTGGCCGTAAGCGAAAGAAGCTGGATTTAAAGGCCTGTTATAGCTAGTCAGCCAGCTATCTGAGTGCTAGCCAGCTATCTGGGCTGGAATTACATTGGAAGGCCTTTCATAGATTAGATAGATAGATAGATAGATAGATAGATAGATAGATAGATAGATAGATAGATAGATAGATAGATAGATAGATAGATAGATAGATAGATAGATAGATAGATAGATAGATAGATAGATAGATAGATAGATAGATAGATCCTTTATTATGCTAGCTAACTGCTAAATGACACTTCATGAATGGGGCTGAAACTCAAAAATAAAAAGCTTACAGCACTCAGTATTCCCAGGCAGTCTCCCATCTAGGTACTGACTGAGCCCAACCCTGCTTGGCTTCTGAGATCGGACGAGATCAGGCGTTCCCAAGGTGGTTTGGCCGTAAGCGAAAGAAGCTGGATTTAAAGGCCTGTTATAGCTAGTCAGCCAGCTATCTGAGTGCTAGCCAGCTATCTGGGCTGGAATTACATTGGAAGGCCTTTCATAGATTAGATAGATAGATAGATAGATAGATAGATAGATAGATAGATAGATAGATAGATAGATAGATAGATAGATAGATAGATAGATAGATAGATAGATAGATAGATAGATAGATAGATAGATAGATAGATAGATCCTTTATTATGCTAGCTAACTGCTAAATGACACTTCATGAATGGGGCTGAAACCCAAAAATAAAAAGCTTACAGCACTCAGTATTCCCAGGCAGTCTCCCATCTAGGTACTGACTGAGCCCAACCCTGCTTGGCTTCTGAGATCGGACGAGATCAGGCGTTCCCAAGGTGGTTTGGCCGTAAGCGAAAGAAGCTGGATTTAAAGGCCTGTTATAGCTAGTCAGCCAGCTATCTGAGTGCTAGCCAGCTATCTGGGCTGGAATTACATTGGAAGGCCTTTCATAGATTAGATAGATAGATAGATAGATAGATAGATAGATAGATAGATAGATAGATAGATAGATAGATAGATAGATAGATAGATAGATAGATAGATAGATAGATAGATAGATAGATAGATAGATAGATAGATAGATAGATAGATAGATAGATCCTTTATTATGCTAGCTAACTGCTAAATGACACT
Source organism: Trichomycterus rosablanca (assembly GCF_030014385.1). Taxonomy (NCBI): domain Eukaryota; kingdom Metazoa; phylum Chordata; class Actinopteri; order Siluriformes; family Trichomycteridae; genus Trichomycterus; species Trichomycterus rosablanca. The sequence goes on along the minus strand of NC_085992.1, from coordinate 22,201,997 downwards.
TCATGAATGGGGCTGAAACTCAAAAATAAAAAGCTTACAGCACTCAGTATTCCCAGGCAGTCTCCCATCTAGGTACTGACTGAGCCCAACCCTGCTTGGCTTCTGAGATCGGACGAGATCAGGCGTTCCCAAGGTGGTTTGGCCGTAAGCGAAAGAAGCTGGATTTAAAGGCCTGTTATAGCTAGTCAGCCAGCTATCTGAGTGCTAGCCAGCTATCTGGGCTGGAATTACATTGGAAGGCCTTTCATAGATTAGATAGATAGATAGATAGATAGATAGATAGATAGATAGATAGATAGATAGATAGATAGATAGATAGATAGATAGATAGATAGATAGATAGATAGATAGATAGATAGATAGATAGTTCCTTTATTATGCTAGCTAACTGCTAAATGACACTTCATGAATGGGGCTGAAACTCAAAAATAAAAAGCTTACAGCACTCAGTATTCCCAGGCAGTCTCCCATCTAGGTACTGACTGAGCCCAACCCTGCTTGGCTTCTGAGATCGGACGAGATCAGGCGTTCCCAAGGTGGTTTGGCCGTAAGCGAAAGAAGCTGGATTTAAAGGCCTGTTATAGCTAGTCAGCCAGCTATCTGAGTGCTAGCCAGCTATCTGGGCTGGAATTACATTGGAAGGCCTTTCATAGATTAGATAGATAGATAGATAGATAGATAGATAGATAGATAGATAGATAGATAGATAGATAGATAGATAGATAGATAGATAGATAGATAGATAGATAGATAGATAGATAGATAGATAGATAGATAGATAGATAGATAGATAGATAGATAGATAGATCCTTTATTATGCTAGCTAACTGCTAAATGACACTTCATGAATGGGGCTGAAACCCAAAAATAAAAAGCTTACAGCACTCAGTATTCCCAGGCAGTCTCCCATCTAGGTACTGACTGAGCCCAACCCTGCTTGGCTTCTGAGATCGGACGAGATCAGGCGTTCCCAAGGCGGTTTGGCCGTAAGCGAAAGAAGCTGGATTTAAAGGCCTGTTATAGCTAGTCAGCCAGCTATCTGAGTGCTAGCCAGCTATCTGGGCTGGAATTACATTGGAAGGCCTTTCATAGATTAGATAGATAGATAGATAGATAGATAGATAGATAGATAGATAGATAGATAGATAGATAGATAGATAGATAGATAGATAGATAGATAGATAGATAGATAGATAGATAGATAGATAGATAGATAGATAGATAGATAGATAGATAGATCCTTTATTATGCTAGCTAACTGCTAAATGACACTTCATGAATGGGGCTGAAACTCAAAAATAAAAAGCTTACAGCACTCAGTATTCCCAGGCAGTCTCCCATCTAGGTACTGACTGAGCCCAACCCTGCTTGGCTTCTGAGATCGGACGAGATCAGGCGTTCCCAAGGTGGTTTGGCCGTAAGCGAAAGAAGCTGGATTTAAAGGCCTGTTATAGCTAGTCAGCCAGCTATCTGAGTGCTAGCCAGCTATCTGGGCTGGAATTACATTGGAAGGCCTTTCATAGATTAGATAGATAGATAGATAGATAGATAGATAGATAGATAGATAGATAGATAGATAGATAGATAGATAGATAGATAGATAGATAGATAGATAGATAGATAGATAGATAGATAGTTCCTTTATTATGCTAGCTAACTGCTAAATGACACTTCATGAATGGGGCTGAAACTCAAAAATAAAAAGCTTACAGCACTCAGTATTCCCAGGCAGTCTCCCATCTAGGTACTGACTGAGCCCAACCCTGCTTGGCTTCTGAGATCGGACGAGATCAGGCGTTCCCAAGGTGGTTTGGCCGTAAGCGAAAGAAGCTGGATTTAAAGGCCTGTTATAGCTAGTCAGCCAGCTATCTGAGTGCTAGCCAGCTATCTGGGCTGGAATTACATTGGAAGGCCTTTCATAGATTAGATAGATAGATAGATAGATAGATAGATAGATAGATAGATAGATAGATAGATAGATAGATAGATAGATAGATAGATAGATAGATAGATAGATAGATAGATAGATAGATAGATAGATAGATAGATAGATAGATAGATAGATAGATCCTTTATTATGCTAGCTAACTGCTAAATGACACTTCATGAATGGGGCTGAAACCCAAAAATAAAAAGCTTACAGCACTCAGTATTCCCAGGCAGTCTCCCATCTAGGTACTGACTGAGCCCAACCCTGCTTGGCTTCTGAGATCGGACGAGATCAGGCGTTCCCAAGGCGGTTTGGCCGTAAGCGAAAGAAGCTGGATTTAAAGGCCTGTTATAGCTAGTCAGCCAGCTATCTGAGTGCTAGCCAGCTATCTGGGCTGGAATTACATTGGAAGGCCTTTCATAGATTAGATAGATAGATAGATAGATAGATAGATAGATAGATAGATAGATAGATAGATAGATAGATAGATAGATAGATAGATAGATAGATAGATAGATAGATAGATAGATAGATAGATAGATCCTTTATTATGCTAGCTAACTGCTAAATGACACTTCATGAATGGGGCTGAAACTCAAAAATAAAAAGCTTACAGCACTCAGTATTCCCAGGCAGTCTCCCATCTAGGTACTGACTGAGCCCAACCCTGCTTGGCTTCTGAGATCGGACGAGATCAGGCGTTCCCAAGGTGGTTTGGCCGTAAGCGAAAGAAGCTGGATTTAAAGGCCTGTTATAGCTAGTCAGCCAGCTATCTGAGTGCTAGCCAGCTATCTGGGCTGGAATTACATTGGAAGGCCTTTCATAGATTAGATAGATAGATAGATAGATAGATAGATAGATAGATAGATAGATAGATAGATAGATAGATAGATAGATAGATAGATAGATAGATAGATAGATAGATAGATAGATAGATAGATAGATAGATAGATAGTTCCTTTATTATGCTAGCTAACTGCTAAATGACACTTCATGAATGGGGCTGAAACTCAAAAATAAAAAGCTTACAGCACTCAGTATTCCCAGGCAGTCTCCCATCTAGGTACTGACTGAGCCCAACCCTGCTTGGCTTCTGAGATCGGACGAGATCAGGCGTTCCCAAGGTGGTTTGGCCGTAAGCGAAAGAAGCTGGATTTAAAGGCCTGTTATAGCTAGTCAGCCAGCTATCTGAGTGCTAGCCAGCTATCTGGGCTGGAATTACATTGGAAGGCCTTTCATAGATTAGATAGATAGATAGATAGATAGATAGATAGATAGATAGATAGATAGATAGATAGATAGATAGATAGATAGATAGATAGATAGATAGATAGATAGATAGATAGATAGATAGATAGATAGATAGATAGATAGATAGATAGATAGATCCTTTATTATGCTAGCTAACTGCTAAATGACACTTCATGAATGGGGCTGAAACCCAAAAATAAAAAGCTTACAGCACTCAGTATTCCCAGGCAGTCTCCCATCTAGGTACTGACTGAGCCCAACCCTGCTTGGCTTCTGAGATCGGACGAGATCAGGCGTTCCCAAGGCGGTTTGGCCGTAAGCGAAAGAAGCTGGATTTAAAGGCCTGTTATAGCTAGTCAGCCAGCTATCTGAGTGCTAGCCAGCTATCTGGGCTGGAATTACATTGGAAGGCCTTTCATAGATTAGATAGATAGATAGATAGATAGATAGATAGATAGATAGATAGATAGATAGATAGATAGATAGATAGATAGATAGATAGATAGATAGATAGATAGATAGATAGATAGATAGATAGATAGATAGATAGATCCTTTATTATGCTAGCTAACTGCTAAATGACACTTCATGAATGGGGCTGAAACTCAAAAATAAAAAGCTTACAGCACTCAGTATTCCCAGGCAGTCTCCCATCTAGGTACTGACTGAGCCCAACCCTGCTTGGCTTCTGAGATCGGACGAGATCAGGCGTTCCCAAGGTGGTTTGGCCGTAAGCGAAAGAAGCTGGATTTAAAGGCCTGTTATAGCTAGTCAGCCAGCTATCTGAGTGCTAGCCAGCTATCTGGGCTGGAATTACATTGGAAGGCCTTTCATAGATTAGATAGATAGATAGATAGATAGATAGATAGATAGATAGATAGATAGATAGATAGATAGATAGATAGATAGATAGATAGATAGATAGATAGATAGATAGATAGATAGATAGATAGATAGATAGATAGATCCTTTATTATGCTAGCTAACTGCTAAATGACACTTCATGAATGGGGCTGAAACCCAAAAATAAAAAGCTTACAGCACTCAGTATTCCCAGGCAGTCTCCCATCTAGGTACTGACTGAGCCCAACCCTGCTTGGCTTCTGAGATCGGACGAGATCAGGCGTTCCCAAGGTGGTTTGGCCGTAAGCGAAAGAAGCTGGATTTAAAGGCCTGTTATAGCTAGTCAGCCAGCTATCTGAGTGCTAGCCAGCTATCTGGGCTGGAATTACATTGGAAGGCCTTTCATAGATTAGATAGATAGATAGATAGATAGATAGATAGATAGATAGATAGATAGATAGATAGATAGATAGATAGATAGATAGATAGATAGATAGATAGATAGATAGATAGATAGATAGATAGATAGATAGATAGATAGATAGATAGATAGATAGATAGATCCTTTATTATGCTAGCTAACTGCTAAATGACACTTCATGAATGGGGCTGAAACTCAAAAATAAAAAGCTTACAGCACTCAGTATTCCCAGGCAGTCTCCCATCTAGGTACTGACTGAGCCCAACCCTGCTTGGCTTCTGAGATCGGACGAGATCAGGCGTTCCCAAGGTGGTTTGGCCGTAAGCGAAAGAAGCTGGATTTAAAGGCCTGTTATAGCTAGTCAGCCAGCTATCTGAGTGCTAGCCAGCTATCTGGGCTGGAATTACATTGGAAGGCCTTTCATAGATTAGATAGATAGATAGATAGATAGATAGATAGATAGATAGATAGATAGATAGATAGATAGATAGATAGATAGATAGATAGATAGATAGATAGATAGATAGATAGATAGATAGTTCCTTTATTATGCTAGCTAACTGCTAAATGACACTTCATGAATGGGGCTGAAACTCAAAAATAAAAAGCTTACAGCACTCAGTATTCCCAGGCAGTCTCCCATCTAGGTACTGACTGAGCCCAACCCTGCTTGGCTTCTGAGATCGGACGAGATCAGGCGTTCCCAAGGTGGTTTGGCCGTAAGCGAAAGAAGCTGGATTTAAAGGCCTGTTATAGCTAGTCAGCCAGCTATCTGAGTGCTAGCCAGCTATCTGGGCTGGAATTACATTGGAAGGCCTTTCATAGATAGATAGATAGATAGATAGATAGATAGATAGATAGATAGATAGATAGATAGATAGATAGATAGATAGATAGATAGATAGATAGATAGATAGATAGATAGATAGATAGATAGATAGATAGATAGATAGATAGATAGATAGATAGATAGATAGATAGATAGATAGATAGATAGATAGATAGATAGATAGATAGATAGATAGATAGATAGATAGATAGATAGATAGATAGATAGATAGATAGATAGATAGATAGATAGATAGATAGATAGATAGATAGATCCTTTATTATGCTAGCTAACTGCTAAATGACACTTCATGAATGGGGCTGAAACTCAAAAATAAAAAGCTTACAGCACTCAGTATTCCCAGGCAGTCTCCCATCTAGGTACTGACTGAGCCCAACCCTGCTTGGCTTCTGAGATCGGACGAGATCAGGCGTTCCCAAGGTGGTTTGGCCGTAAGCGAAAGAAGCTGGATTTAAAGGCCTGTTATAGCTAGTCAGCCAGCTATCTGAGTGCTAGCCAGCTATCTGGGCTGGAATTACATTGGAAGGCCTTTCATAGATTAGATAGATAGATAGATAGATAGATAGATAGATAGATAGATAGATAGATAGATAGATAGATAGATAGATAGATAGATAGATAGATAGATAGATAGATAGATAGATAGATAGATAGATAGATAGATAGATAGATAGATAGATAGATCCTTTATTATGCTAGCTAACTGCTAAATGACACTTCATGAATGGGGCTGAAACCCAAAAATAAAAAGCTTACAGCACTCAGTATTCCCAGGCAGTCTCCCATCTAGGTACTGACTGAGCCCAACCCTGCTTGGCTTCTGAGATCGGACGAGATCAGGCGTTCCCAAGGCGGTTTGGCCGTAAGCGAAAGAAGCTGGATTTAAAGGCCTGTTATAGCTAGTCAGCCAGCTATCTGAGTGCTAGCCAGCTATCTGGGCTGGAATTACATTGGAAGGCCTTTCATAGATTAGATAGATAGATAGATAGATAGATAGATAGATAGATAGATAGATAGATAGATAGATAGATAGATAGATAGATAGATAGATAGATAGATAGATAGATAGATAGATAGATAGATAGATAGATAGATAGATAGATCCTTTATTATGCTAGCTAACTGCTAAATGACACTTCATGAATGGGGCTGAAACTCAAAAATAAAAAGCTTACAGCACTCAGTATTCCCAGGCAGTCTCCCATCTAGGTACTGACTGAGCCCAACCCTGCTTGGCTTCTGAGATCGGACGAGATCAGGCGTTCCCAAGGTGGTTTGGCCGTAAGCGAAAGAAGCTGGATTTAAAGGCCTGTTATAGCTAGTCAGCCAGCTATCTGAGTGCTAGCCAGCTATCTGGGCTGGAATTACATTGGAAGGCCTTTCATAGATTAGATAGATAGATAGATAGATAGATAGATAGATAGATAGATAGATAGATAGATAGATAGATAGATAGATAGATAGATAGATAGATAGATAGATAGATAGATAGATAGATAGATAGATAGATAGATCCTTTATTATGCTAGCTAACTGCTAAATGACACTTCATGAATGGGGCTGAAACCCAAAAATAAAAAGCTTACAGCACTCAGTATTCCCAGGCAGTCTCCCATCTAGGTACTGACTGAGCCCAACCCTGCTTGGCTTCTGAGATCGGACGAGATCAGGCGTTCCCAAGGTGGTTTGGCCGTAAGCGAAAGAAGCTGGATTTAAAGGCCTGTTATAGCTAGTCAGCCAGCTATCTGAGTGCTAGCCAGCTATCTGGGCTGGAATTACATTGGAAGGCCTTTCATAGATTAGATAGATAGATAGATAGATAGATAGATAGATAGATAGATAGATAGATAGATAGATAGATAGATAGATAGATAGATAGATAGATAGATAGATAGATAGATAGATAGATAGATAGATAGATAGATAGATAGATCCTTTATTATGCTAGCTAACTGCTAAATGACACTTCATGAATGGGGCTGAAACTCAAAAATAAAAAGCTTACAGCACTCAGTATTCCCAGGCAGTCTCCCATCTAGGTACTGACTGAGCCCAACCCTGCTTGGCTTCTGAGATCGGACGAGATCAGGCGTTCCCAAGGTGGTTTGGCCGTAAGCGAAAGAAGCTGGATTTAAAGGCCTGTTATAGCTAGTCAGCCAGCTATCTGAGTGCTAGCCAGCTATCTGGGCTGGAATTACATTGGAAGGCCTTTCATAGATTAGATAGATAGATAGATAGATAGATAGATAGATAGATAGATAGATAGATAGATAGATAGATAGATAGATAGATAGATAGATAGATAGATAGATAGATAGATAGATAGATAGATAGATAGATAGTTCCTTTATTATGCTAGCTAACTGCTAAATGACACTTCATGAATGGGGCTGAAACTCAAAAATAAAAAGCTTACAGCACTCAGTATTCCCAGGCAGTCTCCCATCTAGGTACTGACTGAGCCCAACCCTGCTTGGCTTCTGAGATCGGACGAGATCAGGCGTTCCCAAGGTGGTTTGGCCGTAAGCGAAAGAAGCTGGATTTAAAGGCCTGTTATAGCTAGTCAGCCAGCTATCTGAGTGCTAGCCAGCTATCTGGGCTGGAATTACATTGGAAGGCCTTTCATAGATTAGATAGATAGATAGATAGATAGATAGATAGATAGATAGATAGATAGATAGATAGATAGATAGATAGATAGATAGATAGATAGATAGATAGATAGATAGATAGATAGATAGATAGATAGATAGATCCTTTATTATGCTAGCTAACTGCTAAATGACACTTCATGAATGGGGCTGAAACCCAAAAATAAAAAGCTTACAGCACTCAGTATTCCCAGGCAGTCTCCCATCTAGGTACTGACTGAGCCCAACCCTGCTTGGCTTCTGAGATCGGACGAGATCAGGCGTTCCCAAGGCGGTTTGGCCGTAAGCGAAAGAAGCTGGATTTAAAGGCCTGTTATAGCTAGTCAGCCAGCTATCTGAGTGCTAGCCAGCTATCTGGGCTGGAATTACATTGGAAGGCCTTTCATAGATTAGATAGATAGATAGATAGATAGATAGATAGATAGATAGATAGATAGATAGATAGATAGATAGATAGATAGATAGATAGATAGATAGATAGATAGATAGATAGATAGATAGATAGATCCTTTATTATGCTAGCTAACTGCTAAATGACACTTCATGAATGGGGCTGAAACTCAAAAATAAAAAGCTTACAGCACTCAGTATTCCCAGGCAGTCTCCCATCTAGGTACTGACTGAGCCCAACCCTGCTTGGCTTCTGAGATCGGACGAGATCAGGCGTTCCCAAGGTGGTTTGGCCGTAAGCGAAAGAAGCTGGATTTAAAGGCCTGTTATAGCTAGTCAGCCAGCTATCTGAGTGCTAGCCAGCTATCTGGGCTGGAATTACATTGGAAGGCCTTTCATAGATTAGATAGATAGATAGATAGATAGATAGATAGATAGATAGATAGATAGATAGATAGATAGATAGATAGATAGATAGATAGATAGATAGATAGATAGATAGATAGATCCTTTATTATGCTAGCTAACTGCTAAATGACACTTCATGAATGGGGCTGAAACCCAAAAATAAAAAGCTTACAGCACTCAGTATTCCCAGGCAGTCTCCCATCTAGGTACTGACTGAGCCCAACCCTGCTTGGCTTCTGAGATCGGACGAGATCAGGCGTTCCCAAGGTGGTTTGGCCGTAAGCGAAAGAAGCTGGATTTAAAGGCCTGTTATAGCTAGTCAGCCAGCTATCTGAGTGCTAGCCAGCTATCTGGGCTGGAATTACATTGGAAGGCCTTTCATAGATTAGATAGATAGATAGATAGATAGATAGATAGATAGATAGATAGATAGATAGATAGATAGATAGATAGATAGATAGATAGATAGATAGATAGATAGATAGATAGATAGATCCTTTATTATGCTAGCTAACTGCTAAATGACACTTCATGAATGGGGCTGAAACTCAAAAATAAAAAGCTTACAGCACTCAGTATTCCCAGGCAGTCTCCCATCTAGGTACTGACTGAGCCCAACCCTGCTTGGCTTCTGAGATCGGACGAGATCAGGCGTTCCCAAGGTGGTTTGGCCGTAAGCGAAAGAAGCTGGATTTAAAGGCCTGTTATAGCTAGTCAGCCAGCTATCTGAGTGCTAGCCAGCTATCTGGGCTGGAATTACATTGGAAGGCCTTTCATAGATTAGATAGATAGATAGATAGATAGATAGATAGATAGATAGATAGATAGATAGATAGATAGATAGATAGATAGATAGATAGATAGATAGATAGATAGATAGATAGATAGATAGATAGATAGATAGATAGATAGTTCCTTTATTATGCTAGCTAACTGCTAAATGACACTTCATGAATGGGGCTGAAACTCAAAAATAAAAAGCTTACAGCACTCAGTATTCCCAGGCAGTCTCCCATCTAGGTACTGACTGAGCCCAACCCTGCTTGGCTTCTGAGATCGGACGAGATCAGGCGTTCCCAAGGTGGTTTGGCCGTAAGCGAAAGAAGCTGGATTTAAAGGCCTGTTATAGCTAGTCAGCCAGCTATCTGAGTGCTAGCCAGCTATCTGGGCTGGAATTACATTGGAAGGCCTTTCATAGATTAGATAGATAGATAGATAGATAGATAGATAGATAGATAGATAGATAGATAGATAGATAGATAGATAGATAGATAGATAGATAGATAGATAGATAGATAGATAGATAGATAGATAGATCCTTTATTATGCTAGCTAACTGCTAAATGACACTTCATGAATGGGGCTGAAACCCAAAAATAAAAAGCTTACAGCACTCAGTATTCCCAGGCAGTCTCCCATCTAGGTACTGACTGAGCCCAACCCTGCTTGGCTTCTGAGATCGGACGAGATCAGGCGTTCCCAAGGCGGTTTGGCCGTAAGCGAAAGAAGCTGGATTTAAAGGCCTGTTATAGCTAGTCAGCCAGCTATCTGAGTGCTAGCCAGCTATCTGGGCTGGAATTACATTGGAAGGCCTTTCATAGATTAGATAGATAGATAGATAGATAGATAGATAGATAGATAGATAGATAGATAGATAGATAGATAGATAGATAGATAGATAGATAGATAGATAGATAGATAGATAGATAGATAGATAGATAGATAGATAGATAGATCCTTTATTATGCTAGCTAACTGCTAAATGACACTTCATGAATGGGGCTGAAACTCAAAAATAAAAAGCTTACAGCACTCAGTATTCCCAGGCAGTCTCCCATCTAGGTACTGACTGAGCCCAACCCTGCTTGGCTTCTGAGATCGGACGAGATCAGGCGTTCCCAAGGTGGTTTGGCCGTAAGCGAAAGAAGCTGGATTTAAAGGCCTGTTATAGCTAGTCAGCCAGCTATCTGAGTGCTAGCCAGCTATCTGGGCTGGAATTACATTGGAAGGCCTTTCATAGATTAGATAGATAGATAGATAGATAGATAGATAGATAGATAGATAGATAGATAGATAGATAGATAGATAGATAGATAGATAGATAGATAGATAGATAGATAGATAGATAGATAGATAGATAGATAGTTCCTTTATTATGCTAGCTAACTGCTAAATGACACTTCATGAATGGGGCTGAAACTCAAAAATAAAAAGCTTACAGCACTCAGTATTCCCAGGCAGTCTCCCATCTAGGTACTGACTGAGCCCAACCCTGCTTGGCTTCTGAGATCGGACGAGATCAGGCGTTCCCAAGGTGGTTTGGCCGTAAGCGAAAGAAGCTGGATTTAAAGGCCTGTTATAGCTAGTCAGCCAGCTATCTGAGTGCTAGCCAGCTATCTGGGCTGGAATTACATTGGAAGGCCTTTCATAGATTAGATAGATAGATAGATAGATAGATAGATAGATAGATAGATAGATAGATAGATAGATAGATAGATAGATAGATAGATAGATAGATAGATAGATAGATAGATAGATAGATAGATAGATAGATAGATAGATCCTTTATTATGCTAGCTAACTGCTAAATGACACTTCATGAATGGGGCTGAAACCCAAAAATAAAAAGCTTACAGCACTCAGTATTCCCAGGCAGTCTCCCATCTAGGTACTGACTGAGCCCAACCCTGCTTGGCTTCTGAGATCGGACGAGATCAGGCGTTCCCAAGGCGGTTTGGCCGTAAGCGAAAGAAGCTGGATTTAAAGGCCTGTTATAGCTAGTCAGCCAGCTATCTGAGTGCTAGCCAGCTATCTGGGCTGGAATTACATTGGAAGGCCTTTCATAGATTAGATAGATAGATAGATAGATAGATAGATAGATAGATAGATAGATAGATAGATAGATAGATAGATAGATAGATAGATAGATAGATAGATAGATAGATAGATAGATAGATAGATAGATAGATAGATAGATAGATAGATAGATAGATAGATCCTTTATTATGCTAGCTAACTGCTAAATGACACTTCATGAATGGGGCTGAAACTCAAAAATAAAAAGCTTACAGCACTCAGTATTCCCAGGCAGTCTCCCATCTAGGTACTGACTGAGCCCAACCCTGCTTGGCTTCTGAGATCGGACGAGATCAGGCGTTCCCAAGGTGGTTTGGCCGTAAGCGAAAGAAGCTGGATTTAAAGGCCTGTTATAGCTAGTCAGCCAGCTATCTGAGTGCTAGCCAGCTATCTGGGCTGGAATTACATTGGAAGGCCTTTCATAGATTAGATAGATAGATAGATAGATAGATAGATAGATAGATAGATAGATAGATAGATAGATAGATAGATAGATAGATAGATAGATAGATAGATAGATAGATAGATAGATAGATAGATCCTTTATTATGCTAGCTAACTGCTAAATGACACTTCATGAATGGGGCTGAAACCCAAAAATAAAAAGCTTACAGCACTCAGTATTCCCAGGCAGTCTCCCATCTAGGTACTGACTGAGCCCAACCCTGCTTGGCTTCTGAGATCGGACGAGATCAGGCGTTCCCAAGGTGGTTTGGCCGTAAGCGAAAGAAGCTGGATTTAAAGGCCTGTTATAGCTAGTCAGCCAGCTATCTGAGTGCTAGCCAGCTATCTGGGCTGGAATTACATTGGAAGGCCTTTCATAGATTAGATAGATAGATAGATAGATAGATAGATAGATAGATAGATAGATAGATAGATAGATAGATAGATAGATAGATAGATAGATAGATAGATAGATAGATAGATAGATAGATAGATAGATAGATAGATAGATAGATAGATAGATCCTTTATTATGCTAGCTAACTGCTAAATGACACTTCATGAATGGGGCTGAAACTCAAAAATAAAAAGCTTACAGCACTCAGTATTCCCAGGCAGTCTCCCATCTAGGTACTGACTGAGCCCAACCCTGCTTGGCTTCTGAGATCGGACGAGATCAGGCGTTCCCAAGGTGGTTTGGCCGTAAGCGAAAGAAGCTGGATTTAAAGGCCTGTTATAGCTAGTCAGCCAGCTATCTGAGTGCTAGCCAGCTATCTGGGCTGGAATTACATTGGAAGGCCTTTCATAGATTAGATAGATAGATAGATAGATAGATAGATAGATAGATAGATAGATAGATAGATAGATAGATAGATAGATAGATAGATAGATAGATAGATAGATAGATAGATAGATAGATAGATAGATAGTTCCTTTATTATGCTAGCTAACTGCTAAATGACACTTCATGAATGGGGCTGAAACTCAAAAATAAAAAGCTTACAGCACTCAGTATTCCCAGGCAGTCTCCCATCTAGGTACTGACTGAGCCCAACCCTGCTTGGCTTCTGAGATCGGACGAGATCAGGCGTTCCCAAGGTGGTTTGGCCGTAAGCGAAAGAAGCTGGATTTAAAGGCCTGTTATAGCTAGTCAGCCAGCTATCTGAGTGCTAGCCAGCTATCTGGGCTGGAATTACATTGGAAGGCCTTTCATAGATTAGATAGATAGATAGATAGATAGATAGATAGATAGATAGATAGATAGATAGATAGATAGATAGATAGATAGATAGATAGATAGATAGATAGATAGATAGATAGATAGATAGATAGATAGATCCTTTATTATGCTAGCTAACTGCTAAATGACACTTCATGAATGGGGCTGAAACCCAAAAATAAAAAGCTTACAGCACTCAGTATTCCCAGGCAGTCTCCCATCTAGGTACTGACTGAGCCCAACCCTGCTTGGCTTCTGAGATCGGACGAGATCAGGCGTTCCCAAGGCGGTTTGGCCGTAAGCGAAAGAAGCTGGATTTAAAGGCCTGTTATAGCTAGTCAGCCAGCTATCTGAGTGCTAGCCAGCTATCTGGGCTGGAATTACATTGGAAGGCCTTTCATAGATTAGATAGATACATTGGAAGGCCTTTCATAGATTAGATAGATAGATAGATAGATAGATAGATAGATAGATAGATAGATAGATAGATAGATAGATAGATAGATAGATAGATAGATAGATAGATAGATAGATAGATAGATAGATAGATAGATAGATAGATAGATAGATAGATAGATAGATCCTTTATTATGCTAGCTAACTGCTAAATGACACTTCATGAATGGGGCTGAAACTCAAAAATAAAAAGCTTACAGCACTCAGTATTCCCAGGCAGTCTCCCATCTAGGTACTGACTGAGCCCAACCCTGCTTGGCTTCTGAGATCGGACGAGATCAGGCGTTCCCAAGGTGGTTTGGCCGTAAGCGAAAGAAGCTGGATTTAAAGGCCTGTTATAGCTAGTCAGCCAGCTATCTGAGTGCTAGCCAGCTATCTGGGCTGGAATTACATTGGAAGGCCTTTCATAGATTAGATAGATAGATAGATAGATAGATAGATAGATAGATAGATAGATAGATAGATAGATAGATAGATAGATAGATAGATAGATAGATAGATAGATAGATAGATAGATAGATAGTTCCTTTATTATGCTAGCTAACTGCTAAATGACACTTCATGAATGGGGCTGAAACTCAAAAATAAAAAGCTTACAGCACTCAGTATTCCCAGGCAGTCTCCCATCTAGGTACTGACTGAGCCCAACCCTGCTTGGCTTCTGAGATCGGACGAGATCAGGCGTTCCCAAGGTGGTTTGGCCGTAAGCGAAAGAAGCTGGATTTAAAGGCCTGTTATAGCTAGTCAGCCAGCTATCTGAGTGCTAGCCAGCTATCTGGGCTGGAATTACATTGGAAGGCCTTTCATAGATTAGATAGATAGATAGATAGATAGATAGATAGATAGATAGATAGATAGATAGATAGATAGATAGATAGATAGATAGATAGATAGATAGATAGATAGATAGATAGATAGATAGATAGATAGATAGATAGATAGATAGATAGATAGATCCTTTATTATGCTAGCTAACTGCTAAATGACACTTCATGAATGGGGCTGAAACCCAAAAATAAAAAGCTTACAGCACTCAGTATTCCCAGGCAGTCTCCCATCTAGGTACTGACTGAGCCCAACCCTGCTTGGCTTCTGAGATCGGACGAGATCAGGCGTTCCCAAGGCGGTTTGGCCGTAAGCGAAAGAAGCTGGATTTAAAGGCCTGTTATAGCTAGTCAGCCAGCTATCTGAGTGCTAGCCAGCTATCTGGGCTGGAATTACATTGGAAGGCCTTTCATAGATTAGATAGATAGATAGATAGATAGATAGATAGATAGATAGATAGATAGATAGATAGATAGATAGATAGATAGATAGATAGATAGATAGATAGATAGATAGATAGATAGATAGATAGATCCTTTATTATGCTAGCTAACTGCTAAATGACACTTCATGAATGGGGCTGAAACTCAAAAATAAAAAGCTTACAGCACTCAGTATTCCCAGGCAGTCTCCCATCTAGGTACTGACTGAGCCCAACCCTGCTTGGCTTCTGAGATCGGACGAGATCAGGCGTTCCCAAGGTGGTTTGGCCGTAAGCGAAAGAAGCTGGATTTAAAGGCCTGTTATAGCTAGTCAGCCAGCTATCTGAGTGCTAGCCAGCTATCTGGGCTGGAATTACATTGGAAGGCCTTTCATAGATTAGATAGATAGATAGATAGATAGATAGATAGATAGATAGATAGATAGATAGATAGATAGATAGATAGATAGATAGATAGATAGATAGATAGATAGATAGATAGATAGATAGATAGATAGATAGATAGTTCCTTTATTATGCTAGCTAACTGCTAAATGACACTTCATGAATGGGGCTGAAACTCAAAAATAAAAAGCTTACAGCACTCAGTATTCCCAGGCAGTCTCCCATCTAGGTACTGACTGAGCCCAACCCTGCTTGGCTTCTGAGATCGGACGAGATCAGGCGTTCCCAAGGTGGTTTGGCCGTAAGCGAAAGAAGCTGGATTTAAAGGCCTGTTATAGCTAGTCAGCCAGCTATCTGAGTGCTAGCCAGCTATCTGGGCTGGAATTACATTGGAAGGCCTTTCATAGATTAGATAGATAGATAGATAGATAGATAGATAGATAGATAGATAGATAGATAGATAGATAGATAGATAGATAGATAGATAGATAGATAGATAGATAGATAGATAGATAGATAGATAGATAGATAGATAGATAGATAGATAGATAGATCCTTTATTATGCTAGCTAACTGCTAAATGACACTTCATGAATGGGGCTGAAACCCAAAAATAAAAAGCTTACAGCACTCAGTATTCCCAGGCAGTCTCCCATCTAGGTACTGACTGAGCCCAACCCTGCTTGGCTTCTGAGATCGGACGAGATCAGGCGTTCCCAAGGCGGTTTGGCCGTAAGCGAAAGAAGCTGGATTTAAAGGCCTGTTATAGCTAGTCAGCCAGCTATCTGAGTGCTAGCCAGCTATCTGGGCTGGAATTACATTGGAAGGCCTTTCATAGATTAGATAGATAGATAGATAGATAGATAGATAGATAGATAGATAGATAGATAGATAGATAGATAGATAGATAGATAGATAGATAGATAGATAGATAGATAGATAGATAGATAGATAGATAGATAGATAGATCCTTTATTATGCTAGCTAACTGCTAAATGACACTTCATGAATGGGGCTGAAACTCAAAAATAAAAAGCTTACAGCACTCAGTATTCCCAGGCAGTCTCCCATCTAGGTACTGACTGAGCCCAACCCTGCTTGGCTTCTGAGATCGGACGAGATCAGGCGTTCCCAAGGTGGTTTGGCCGTAAGCGAAAGAAGCTGGATTTAAAGGCCTGTTATAGCTAGTCAGCCAGCTATCTGAGTGCTAGCCAGCTATCTGGGCTGGAATTACATTGGAAGGCCTTTCATAGATTAGATAGATAGATAGATAGATAGATAGATAGATAGATAGATAGATAGATAGATAGATAGATAGATAGATAGATAGATAGATAGATAGATAGATAGATAGATAGATAGATAGATAGATAGATAGATAGATCCTTTATTATGCTAGCTAACTGCTAAATGACACTTCATGAATGGGGCTGAAACCCAAAAATAAAAAGCTTACAGCACTCAGTATTCCCAGGCAGTCTCCCATCTAGGTACTGACTGAGCCCAACCCTGCTTGGCTTCTGAGATCGGACGAGATCAGGCGTTCCCAAGGTGGTTTGGCCGTAAGCGAAAGAAGCTGGATTTAAAGGCCTGTTATAGCTAGTCAGCCAGCTATCTGAGTGCTAGCCAGCTATCTGGGCTGGAATTACATTGGAAGGCCTTTCATAGATTAGATAGATAGATAGATAGATAGATAGATAGATAGATAGATAGATAGATAGATAGATAGATAGATAGATAGATAGATAGATAGATAGATAGATAGATAGATAGATAGATAGATAGATAGATAGATAGATAGATAGATAGATAGATAGATAGATCCTTTATTATGCTAGCTAACTGCTAAATGACACTTCATGAATGGGGCTGAAACTCAAAAATAAAAAGCTTACAGCACTCAGTATTCCCAGGCAGTCTCCCATCTAGGTACTGACTGAGCCCAACCCTGCTTGGCTTCTGAGATCGGACGAGATCAGGCGTTCCCAAGGTGGTTTGGCCGTAAGCGAAAGAAGCTGGATTTAAAGGCCTGTTATAGCTAGTCAGCCAGCTATCTGAGTGCTAGCCAGCTATCTGGGCTGGAATTACATTGGAAGGCCTTTCATAGATTAGATAGATAGATAGATAGATAGATAGATAGATAGATAGATAGATAGATAGATAGATAGATAGATAGATAGATAGATAGATAGATAGATAGATAGATAGATAGATAGATAGTTCCTTTATTATGCTAGCTAACTGCTAAATGACACTTCATGAATGGGGCTGAAACTCAAAAATAAAAAGCTTACAGCACTCAGTATTCCCAGGCAGTCTCCCATCTAGGTACTGACTGAGCCCAACCCTGCTTGGCTTCTGAGATCGGACGAGATCAGGCGTTCCCAAGGTGGTTTGGCCGTAAGCGAAAGAAGCTGGATTTAAAGGCCTGTTATAGCTAGTCAGCCAGCTATCTGAGTGCTAGCCAGCTATCTGGGCTGGAATTACATTGGAAGGCCTTTCATAGATAGATAGATAGATAGATAGATAGATAGATAGATAGATAGATAGATAGATAGATAGATAGATAGATAGATAGATAGATAGATAGATAGATAGATAGATAGATAGATAGATAGATAGATAGATAGATAGATAGATAGATAGATAGATAGATAGATAGATAGATAGATAGATAGATAGATAGATAGATAGATAGATAGATAGATAGATAGATAGATAGATAGATAGATAGATAGATAGATAGATAGATAGATAGATAGATAGATAGATAGATAGATAGATAGATAGATAGATAGATAGATAGATCCTTTATTATGCTAGCTAACTGCTAAATGACACTTCATGAATGGGGCTGAAACTCAAAAATAAAAAGCTTACAGCACTCAGTATTCCCAGGCAGTCTCCCATCTAGGTACTGACTGAGCCCAACCCTGCTTGGCTTCTGAGATCGGACGAGATCAGGCGTTCCCAAGGTGGTTTGGCCGTAAGCGAAAGAAGCTGGATTTAAAGGCCTGTTATAGCTAGTCAGCCAGCTATCTGAGTGCTAGCCAGCTATCTGGGCTGGAATTACATTGGAAGGCCTTTCATAGATTAGATAGATAGATAGATAGATAGATAGATAGATAGATAGATAGATAGATAGATAGATAGATAGATAGATAGATAGATAGATAGATAGATAGATAGATAGATAGATAGATAGATAGATAGATAGATAGATAGATAGATAGATAGATCCTTTATTATGCTAGCTAACTGCTAAATGACACTTCATGAATGGGGCTGAAACCCAAAAATAAAAAGCTTACAGCACTCAGTATTCCCAGGCAGTCTCCCATCTAGGTACTGACTGAGCCCAACCCTGCTTGGCTTCTGAGATCGGACGAGATCAGGCGTTCCCAAGGCGGTTTGGCCGTAAGCGAAAGAAGCTGGATTTAAAGGCCTGTTATAGCTAGTCAGCCAGCTATCTGAGTGCTAGCCAGCTATCTGGGCTGGAATTACATTGGAAGGCCTTTCATAGATTAGATAGATAGATAGATAGATAGATAGATAGATAGATAGATAGATAGATAGATAGATAGATAGATAGATAGATAGATAGATAGATAGATAGATAGATAGATAGATAGATAGATAGATAGATAGATAGATCCTTTATTATGCTAGCTAACTGCTAAATGACACTTCATGAATGGGGCTGAAACTCAAAAATAAAAAGCTTACAGCACTCAGTATTCCCAGGCAGTCTCCCATCTAGGTACTGACTGAGCCCAACCCTGCTTGGCTTCTGAGATCGGACGAGATCAGGCGTTCCCAAGGTGGTTTGGCCGTAAGCGAAAGAAGCTGGATTTAAAGGCCTGTTATAGCTAGTCAGCCAGCTATCTGAGTGCTAGCCAGCTATCTGGGCTGGAATTACATTGGAAGGCCTTTCATAGATTAGATAGATAGATAGATAGATAGATAGATAGATAGATAGATAGATAGATAGATAGATAGATAGATAGATAGATAGATAGATAGATAGATAGATAGATAGATAGATAGATAGATAGATAGATAGATCCTTTATTATGCTAGCTAACTGCTAAATGACACTTCATGAATGGGGCTGAAACCCAAAAATAAAAAGCTTACAGCACTCAGTATTCCCAGGCAGTCTCCCATCTAGGTACTGACTGAGCCCAACCCTGCTTGGCTTCTGAGATCGGACGAGATCAGGCGTTCCCAAGGTGGTTTGGCCGTAAGCGAAAGAAGCTGGATTTAAAGGCCTGTTATAGCTAGTCAGCCAGCTATCTGAGTGCTAGCCAGCTATCTGGGCTGGAATTACATTGGAAGGCCTTTCATAGATTAGATAGATAGATAGATAGATAGATAGATAGATAGATAGATAGATAGATAGATAGATAGATAGATAGATAGATAGATAGATAGATAGATAGATAGATAGATAGATAGATAGATAGATAGATAGATAGATAGATCCTTTATTATGCTAGCTAACTGCTAAATGACACTTCATGAATGGGGCTGAAACTCAAAAATAAAAAGCTTACAGCACTCAGTATTCCCAGGCAGTCTCCCATCTAGGTACTGACTGAGCCCAACCCTGCTTGGCTTCTGAGATCGGACGAGATCAGGCGTTCCCAAGGTGGTTTGGCCGTAAGCGAAAGAAGCTGGATTTAAAGGCCTGTTATAGCTAGTCAGCCAGCTATCTGAGTGCTAGCCAGCTATCTGGGCTGGAATTACATTGGAAGGCCTTTCATAGATTAGATAGATAGATAGATAGATAGATAGATAGATAGATAGATAGATAGATAGATAGATAGATAGATAGATAGATAGATAGATAGATAGATAGATAGATAGATAGATAGATAGATAGATAGATAGTTCCTTTATTATGCTAGCTAACTGCTAAATGACACTTCATGAATGGGGCTGAAACTCAAAAATAAAAAGCTTACAGCACTCAGTATTCCCAGGCAGTCTCCCATCTAGGTACTGACTGAGCCCAACCCTGCTTGGCTTCTGAGATCGGACGAGATCAGGCGTTCCCAAGGTGGTTTGGCCGTAAGCGAAAGAAGCTGGATTTAAAGGCCTGTTATAGCTAGTCAGCCAGCTATCTGAGTGCTAGCCAGCTATCTGGGCTGGAATTACATTGGAAGGCCTTTCATAGATTAGATAGATAGATAGATAGATAGATAGATAGATAGATAGATAGATAGATAGATAGATAGATAGATAGATAGATAGATAGATAGATAGATAGATAGATAGATAGATAGATAGATAGATAGATAGATCCTTTATTATGCTAGCTAACTGCTAAATGACACTTCATGAATGGGGCTGAAACCCAAAAATAAAAAGCTTACAGCACTCAGTATTCCCAGGCAGTCTCCCATCTAGGTACTGACTGAGCCCAACCCTGCTTGGCTTCTGAGATCGGACGAGATCAGGCGTTCCCAAGGCGGTTTGGCCGTAAGCGAAAGAAGCTGGATTTAAAGGCCTGTTATAGCTAGTCAGCCAGCTATCTGAGTGCTAGCCAGCTATCTGGGCTGGAATTACATTGGAAGGCCTTTCATAGATTAGATAGATAGATAGATAGATAGATAGATAGATAGATAGATAGATAGATAGATAGATAGATAGATAGATAGATAGATAGATAGATAGATAGATAGATAGATAGATAGATAGATAGATCCTTTATTATGCTAGCTAACTGCTAAATGACACTTCATGAATGGGGCTGAAACTCAAAAATAAAAAGCTTACAGCACTCAGTATTCCCAGGCAGTCTCCCATCTAGGTACTGACTGAGCCCAACCCTGCTTGGCTTCTGAGATCGGACGAGATCAGGCGTTCCCAAGGTGGTTTGGCCGTAAGCGAAAGAAGCTGGATTTAAAGGCCTGTTATAGCTAGTCAGCCAGCTATCTGAGTGCTAGCCAGCTATCTGGGCTGGAATTACATTGGAAGGCCTTTCATAGATTAGATAGATAGATAGATAGATAGATAGATAGATAGATAGATAGATAGATAGATAGATAGATAGATAGATAGATAGATAGATAGATAGATAGATAGATAGATAGATCCTTTATTATGCTAGCTAACTGCTAAATGACACTTCATGAATGGGGCTGAAACCCAAAAATAAAAAGCTTACAGCACTCAGTATTCCCAGGCAGTCTCCCATCTAGGTACTGACTGAGCCCAACCCTGCTTGGCTTCTGAGATCGGACGAGATCAGGCGTTCCCAAGGTGGTTTGGCCGTAAGCGAAAGAAGCTGGATTTAAAGGCCTGTTATAGCTAGTCAGCCAGCTATCTGAGTGCTAGCCAGCTATCTGGGCTGGAATTACATTGGAAGGCCTTTCATAGATTAGATAGATAGATAGATAGATAGATAGATAGATAGATAGATAGATAGATAGATAGATAGATAGATAGATAGATAGATAGATAGATAGATAGATAGATAGATAGATAGATCCTTTATTATGCTAGCTAACTGCTAAATGACACTTCATGAATGGGGCTGAAACTCAAAAATAAAAAGCTTACAGCACTCAGTATTCCCAGGCAGTCTCCCATCTAGGTACTGACTGAGCCCAACCCTGCTTGGCTTCTGAGATCGGACGAGATCAGGCGTTCCCAAGGTGGTTTGGCCGTAAGCGAAAGAAGCTGGATTTAAAGGCCTGTTATAGCTAGTCAGCCAGCTATCTGAGTGCTAGCCAGCTATCTGGGCTGGAATTACATTGGAAGGCCTTTCATAGATTAGATAGATAGATAGATAGATAGATAGATAGATAGATAGATAGATAGATAGATAGATAGATAGATAGATAGATAGATAGATAGATAGATAGATAGATAGATAGATAGATAGATAGATAGATAGATAGATAGTTCCTTTATTATGCTAGCTAACTGCTAAATGACACTTCATGAATGGGGCTGAAACTCAAAAATAAAAAGCTTACAGCACTCAGTATTCCCAGGCAGTCTCCCATCTAGGTACTGACTGAGCCCAACCCTGCTTGGCTTCTGAGATCGGACGAGATCAGGCGTTCCCAAGGTGGTTTGGCCGTAAGCGAAAGAAGCTGGATTTAAAGGCCTGTTATAGCTAGTCAGCCAGCTATCTGAGTGCTAGCCAGCTATCTGGGCTGGAATTACATTGGAAGGCCTTTCATAGATTAGATAGATAGATAGATAGATAGATAGATAGATAGATAGATAGATAGATAGATAGATAGATAGATAGATAGATAGATAGATAGATAGATAGATAGATAGATAGATAGATAGATAGATCCTTTATTATGCTAGCTAACTGCTAAATGACACTTCATGAATGGGGCTGAAACCCAAAAATAAAAAGCTTACAGCACTCAGTATTCCCAGGCAGTCTCCCATCTAGGTACTGACTGAGCCCAACCCTGCTTGGCTTCTGAGATCGGACGAGATCAGGCGTTCCCAAGGCGGTTTGGCCGTAAGCGAAAGAAGCTGGATTTAAAGGCCTGTTATAGCTAGTCAGCCAGCTATCTGAGTGCTAGCCAGCTATCTGGGCTGGAATTACATTGGAAGGCCTTTCATAGATTAGATAGATAGATAGATAGATAGATAGATAGATAGATAGATAGATAGATAGATAGATAGATAGATAGATAGATAGATAGATAGATAGATAGATAGATAGATAGATAGATAGATAGATAGATAGATAGATAGATCCTTTATTATGCTAGCTAACTGCTAAATGACACTTCATGAATGGGGCTGAAACTCAAAAATAAAAAGCTTACAGCACTCAGTATTCCCAGGCAGTCTCCCATCTAGGTACTGACTGAGCCCAACCCTGCTTGGCTTCTGAGATCGGACGAGATCAGGCGTTCCCAAGGTGGTTTGGCCGTAAGCGAAAGAAGCTGGATTTAAAGGCCTGTTATAGCTAGTCAGCCAGCTATCTGAGTGCTAGCCAGCTATCTGGGCTGGAATTACATTGGAAGGCCTTTCATAGATTAGATAGATAGATAGATAGATAGATAGATAGATAGATAGATAGATAGATAGATAGATAGATAGATAGATAGATAGATAGATAGATAGATAGATAGATAGATAGATAGATAGATAGATAGATAGTTCCTTTATTATGCTAGCTAACTGCTAAATGACACTTCATGAATGGGGCTGAAACTCAAAAATAAAAAGCTTACAGCACTCAGTATTCCCAGGCAGTCTCCCATCTAGGTACTGACTGAGCCCAACCCTGCTTGGCTTCTGAGATCGGACGAGATCAGGCGTTCCCAAGGTGGTTTGGCCGTAAGCGAAAGAAGCTGGATTTAAAGGCCTGTTATAGCTAGTCAGCCAGCTATCTGAGTGCTAGCCAGCTATCTGGGCTGGAATTACATTGGAAGGCCTTTCATAGATTAGATAGATAGATAGATAGATAGATAGATAGATAGATAGATAGATAGATAGATAGATAGATAGATAGATAGATAGATAGATAGATAGATAGATAGATAGATAGATAGATAGATAGATAGATAGATAGATCCTTTATTATGCTAGCTAACTGCTAAATGACACTTCATGAATGGGGCTGAAACCCAAAAATAAAAAGCTTACAGCACTCAGTATTCCCAGGCAGTCTCCCATCTAGGTACTGACTGAGCCCAACCCTGCTTGGCTTCTGAGATCGGACGAGATCAGGCGTTCCCAAGGCGGTTTGGCCGTAAGCGAAAGAAGCTGGATTTAAAGGCCTGTTATAGCTAGTCAGCCAGCTATCTGAGTGCTAGCCAGCTATCTGGGCTGGAATTACATTGGAAGGCCTTTCATAGATTAGATAGATAGATAGATAGATAGATAGATAGATAGATAGATAGATAGATAGATAGATAGATAGATAGATAGATAGATAGATAGATAGATAGATAGATAGATAGATAGATAGATAGATAGATAGATAGATAGATAGATAGATAGATAGATCCTTTATTATGCTAGCTAACTGCTAAATGACACTTCATGAATGGGGCTGAAACTCAAAAATAAAAAGCTTACAGCACTCAGTATTCCCAGGCAGTCTCCCATCTAGGTACTGACTGAGCCCAACCCTGCTTGGCTTCTGAGATCGGACGAGATCAGGCGTTCCCAAGGTGGTTTGGCCGTAAGCGAAAGAAGCTGGATTTAAAGGCCTGTTATAGCTAGTCAGCCAGCTATCTGAGTGCTAGCCAGCTATCTGGGCTGGAATTACATTGGAAGGCCTTTCATAGATTAGATAGATAGATAGATAGATAGATAGATAGATAGATAGATAGATAGATAGATAGATAGATAGATAGATAGATAGATAGATAGATAGATAGATAGATAGATAGATAGATAGATCCTTTATTATGCTAGCTAACTGCTAAATGACACTTCATGAATGGGGCTGAAACCCAAAAATAAAAAGCTTACAGCACTCAGTATTCCCAGGCAGTCTCCCATCTAGGTACTGACTGAGCCCAACCCTGCTTGGCTTCTGAGATCGGACGAGATCAGGCGTTCCCAAGGTGGTTTGGCCGTAAGCGAAAGAAGCTGGATTTAAAGGCCTGTTATAGCTAGTCAGCCAGCTATCTGAGTGCTAGCCAGCTATCTGGGCTGGAATTACATTGGAAGGCCTTTCATAGATTAGATAGATAGATAGATAGATAGATAGATAGATAGATAGATAGATAGATAGATAGATAGATAGATAGATAGATAGATAGATAGATAGATAGATAGATAGATAGATAGATAGATAGATAGATAGATAGATAGATAGATAGATCCTTTATTATGCTAGCTAACTGCTAAATGACACTTCATGAATGGGGCTGAAACTCAAAAATAAAAAGCTTACAGCACTCAGTATTCCCAGGCAGTCTCCCATCTAGGTACTGACTGAGCCCAACCCTGCTTGGCTTCTGAGATCGGACGAGATCAGGCGTTCCCAAGGTGGTTTGGCCGTAAGCGAAAGAAGCTGGATTTAAAGGCCTGTTATAGCTAGTCAGCCAGCTATCTGAGTGCTAGCCAGCTATCTGGGCTGGAATTACATTGGAAGGCCTTTCATAGATTAGATAGATAGATAGATAGATAGATAGATAGATAGATAGATAGATAGATAGATAGATAGATAGATAGATAGATAGATAGATAGATAGATAGATAGATAGATAGATAGATAGATAGATAGTTCCTTTATTATGCTAGCTAACTGCTAAATGACACTTCATGAATGGGGCTGAAACTCAAAAATAAAAAGCTTACAGCACTCAGTATTCCCAGGCAGTCTCCCATCTAGGTACTGACTGAGCCCAACCCTGCTTGGCTTCTGAGATCGGACGAGATCAGGCGTTCCCAAGGTGGTTTGGCCGTAAGCGAAAGAAGCTGGATTTAAAGGCCTGTTATAGCTAGTCAGCCAGCTATCTGAGTGCTAGCCAGCTATCTGGGCTGGAATTACATTGGAAGGCCTTTCATAGATTAGATAGATAGATAGATAGATAGATAGATAGATAGATAGATAGATAGATAGATAGATAGATAGATAGATAGATAGATAGATAGATAGATAGATAGATAGATAGATAGATAGATAGATAGATCCTTTATTATGCTAGCTAACTGCTAAATGACACTTCATGAATGGGGCTGAAACCCAAAAATAAAAAGCTTACAGCACTCAGTATTCCCAGGCAGTCTCCCATCTAGGTACTGACTGAGCCCAACCCTGCTTGGCTTCTGAGATCGGACGAGATCAGGCGTTCCCAAGGCGGTTTGGCCGTAAGCGAAAGAAGCTGGATTTAAAGGCCTGTTATAGCTAGTCAGCCAGCTATCTGAGTGCTAGCCAGCTATCTGGGCTGGAATTACATTGGAAGGCCTTTCATAGATTAGATAGATAGATAGATAGATAGATAGATAGATAGATAGATAGATAGATAGATAGATAGATAGATAGATAGATAGATAGATAGATAGATAGATAGATAGATAGATAGATAGATAGATCCTTTATTATGCTAGCTAACTGCTAAATGACACTTCATGAATGGGGCTGAAACTCAAAAATAAAAAGCTTACAGCACTCAGTATTCCCAGGCAGTCTCCCATCTAGGTACTGACTGAGCCCAACCCTGCTTGGCTTCTGAGATCGGACGAGATCAGGCGTTCCCAAGGTGGTTTGGCCGTAAGCGAAAGAAGCTGGATTTAAAGGCCTGTTATAGCTAGTCAGCCAGCTATCTGAGTGCTAGCCAGCTATCTGGGCTGGAATTACATTGGAAGGCCTTTCATAGATTAGATAGATAGATAGATAGATAGATAGATAGATAGATAGATAGATAGATAGATAGATAGATAGATAGATAGATAGATAGATAGATAGATAGATAGATAGATAGATAGATAGATAGATAGATAGATAGATAGATAGATAGATAGATAGATAGATAGATAGATCCTTTATTATGCTAGCTAACTGCTAAATGACACTTCATGAATGGGGCTGAAACCCAAAAATAAAAAGCTTACAGCACTCAGTATTCCCAGGCAGTCTCCCATCTAGGTACTGACTGAGCCCAACCCTGCTTGGCTTCTGAGATCGGACGAGATCAGGCGTTCCCAAGGTGGTTTGGCCGTAAGCGAAAGAAGCTGGATTTAAAGGCCTGTTATAGCTAGTCAGCCAGCTATCTGAGTGCTAGCCAGCTATCTGGGCTGGAATTACATTGGAAGGCCTTTCATAGATTAGATAGATAGATAGATAGATAGATAGATAGATAGATAGATAGATAGATAGATAGATAGATAGATAGATAGATAGATAGATAGATAGATAGATAGATAGATAGATAGATAGATAGATAGATAGATAGATCCTTTATTATGCTAGCTAACTGCTAAATGACACTTCATGAATGGGGCTGAAACTCAAAAATAAAAAGCTTACAGCACTCAGTATTCCCAGGCAGTCTCCCATCTAGGTACTGACTGAGCCCAACCCTGCTTGGCTTCTGAGATCGGACGAGATCAGGCGTTCCCAAGGTGGTTTGGCCGTAAGCGAAAGAAGCTGGATTTAAAGGCCTGTTATAGCTAGTCAGCCAGCTATCTGAGTGCTAGCCAGCTATCTGGGCTGGAATTACATTGGAAGGCCTTTCATAGATTAGATAGATAGATAGATAGATAGATAGATAGATAGATAGATAGATAGATAGATAGATAGATAGATAGATAGATAGATAGATAGATAGATAGATAGATAGATAGATAGATAGATAGATAGATAGATAGATAGATAGTTCCTTTATTATGCTAGCTAACTGCTAAATGACACTTCATGAATGGGGCTGAAACTCAAAAATAAAAAGCTTACAGCACTCAGTATTCCCAGGCAGTCTCCCATCTAGGTACTGACTGAGCCCAACCCTGCTTGGCTTCTGAGATCGGACGAGATCAGGCGTTCCCAAGGTGGTTTGGCCGTAAGCGAAAGAAGCTGGATTTAAAGGCCTGTTATAGCTAGTCAGCCAGCTATCTGAGTGCTAGCCAGCTATCTGGGCTGGAATTACATTGGAAGGCCTTTCATAGATTAGATAGATAGATAGATAGATAGATAGATAGATAGATAGATAGATAGATAGATAGATAGATAGATAGATAGATAGATAGATAGATAGATAGATAGATAGATAGATAGATAGATAGATAGATCCTTTATTATGCTAGCTAACTGCTAAATGACACTTCATGAATGGGGCTGAAACCCAAAAATAAAAAGCTTACAGCACTCAGTATTCCCAGGCAGTCTCCCATCTAGGTACTGACTGAGCCCAACCCTGCTTGGCTTCTGAGATCGGACGAGATCAGGCGTTCCCAAGGCGGTTTGGCCGTAAGCGAAAGAAGCTGGATTTAAAGGCCTGTTATAGCTAGTCAGCCAGCTATCTGAGTGCTAGCCAGCTATCTGGGCTGGAATTACATTGGAAGGCCTTTCATAGATTAGATAGATAGATAGATAGATAGATAGATAGATAGATAGATAGATAGATAGATAGATAGATAGATAGATAGATAGATAGATAGATAGATAGATAGATAGATAGATAGATAGATAGATAGATAGATAGATAGATAGATAGATCCTTTATTATGCTAGCTAACTGCTAAATGACACTTCATGAATGGGGCTGAAACTCAAAAATAAAAAGCTTACAGCACTCAGTATTCCCAGGCAGTCTCCCATCTAGGTACTGACTGAGCCCAACCCTGCTTGGCTTCTGAGATCGGACGAGATCAGGCGTTCCCAAGGTGGTTTGGCCGTAAGCGAAAGAAGCTGGATTTAAAGGCCTGTTATAGCTAGTCAGCCAGCTATCTGAGTGCTAGCCAGCTATCTGGGCTGGAATTACATTGGAAGGCCTTTCATAGATTAGATAGATAGATAGATAGATAGATAGATAGATAGATAGATAGATAGATAGATAGATAGATAGATAGATAGATAGATAGATAGATAGATAGATAGATAGATAGATAGATAGATAGATAGATAGATAGATCCTTTATTATGCTAGCTAACTGCTAAATGACACTTCATGAATGGGGCTGAAACCCAAAAATAAAAAGCTTACAGCACTCAGTATTCCCAGGCAGTCTCCCATCTAGGTACTGACTGAGCCCAACCCTGCTTGGCTTCTGAGATCGGACGAGATCAGGCGTTCCCAAGGCGGTTTGGCCGTAAGCGAAAGAAGCTGGATTTAAAGGCCTGTTATAGCTAGTCAGCCAGCTATCTGAGTGCTAGCCAGCTATCTGGGCTGGAATTACATTGGAAGGCCTTTCATAGATTAGATAGATAGATAGATAGATAGATAGATAGATAGATAGATAGATAGATAGATAGATAGATAGATAGATAGATAGATAGATAGATAGATAGATAGATAGATAGATAGATAGATAGATAGATAGATAGATAGATCCTTTATTATGCTAGCTAACTGCTAAATGACACTTCATGAATGGGGCTGAAACTCAAAAATAAAAAGCTTACAGCACTCAGTATTCCCAGGCAGTCTCCCATCTAGGTACTGACTGAGCCCAACCCTGCTTGGCTTCTGAGATCGGACGAGATCAGGCGTTCCCAAGGTGGTTTGGCCGTAAGCGAAAGAAGCTGGATTTAAAGGCCTGTTATAGCTAGTCAGCCAGCTATCTGAGTGCTAGCCAGCTATCTGGGCTGGAATTACATTGGAAGGCCTTTCATAGATTAGATAGATAGATAGATAGATAGATAGATAGATAGATAGATAGATAGATAGATAGATAGATAGATAGATAGATAGATAGATAGATAGATAGATAGATAGATAGATAGATAGATAGATCCTTTATTATGCTAGCTAACTGCTAAATGACACTTCATGAATGGGGCTGAAACCCAAAAATAAAAAGCTTACAGCACTCAGTATTCCCAGGCAGTCTCCCATCTAGGT